>NC_046662.1:42697549-42719289 GCF_010883055.1 Belonocnema kinseyi | reverse complement strand
AAATGTTTAGTTTGCAGAAATGTTTCGCTAGTTGTTAGTAGTAGAATGTGGCAGGGTGTCCGAGAACTTTATTTTCAAAACTCCATGATTTTTCCTTGACTAACATTATACTTTCCTTGATTATTAATATTCAAATACTGGCATTTTAATCTTGTAATAATTTCAACACAGAATCTTTTATAAACGGAATAAAACATTATTTCAGATAAAAAATTTTAATTTCTTGTTCATTAATTTTCTTTGGGCTACTTAAGAAAATAGAAACCCCCTAATTTGACGTCGGCAATCGAAAGAGCGGGAAATTTCACGTTAAAAAATGTACTAAGGTCATAGATCAGGTTTGACCTTGACTGCCACTAAAAGGTTATATAAACGGAAACAAGGTCTAAACGAGAATTCGACCTTGGATTGATTTGGAAGACATGGGCAAGATTATATCTAATGTCACATCTAAATTTACCTTCCTAAAATAAATAATTGGATCGTTAAGAATTATTTCCAGAACTTTGTAGACACCCTGTATAATGGGAAAGCCTTGTGGAGACTATTTAATAATAATAATGATTATATTCAAGATGAGCAAGTGATTTGCCCCAATTCAAAGTCACGAATCACGATTCCCGCGTATTCTAAAACTGTCGTCGAGTCATGGTAGGTACTCGCTATAATATTTTCACCGAGTTTAATTTATCACATCCGGTTTAGTACGTTTACCCTATTGCAGAACACCTGCGCACCGAGCGAGCAGCAGAATCACGATGGAAAACTAGTGCACGGTGAGTACGTATTGTTACGTCCCTCGTATGGAATGCAATCAAGATTCCTAGGTGTAGACCTCAGGTCGTACCTTATTTTTTCCTGCTTTAGTAAACTCGTGTTTGTAAGCGTGCCCACTGCCCCTGCAACTTGAAAGGATTTTAGAAAGGAGGACCATGTGGAAGGATAATGCTAGTTCCTTCATCTCGATCGAAGGCTCGATTGTGCTGATACGGATGTGAGATAACGCTATGAAAGAGCTCACGAAAACTCAATTTATAACTCACGCTTGTTCTTTCATTTAGTTCTTTTCGCATTTTCAATTTTTCTATACAATTTTTTAATAAATTTTCAAATATACTTTCAAACACATGTTTTATTTTTATTTAAGGATGTATTTATAGGGTTTCGCCAGAAACCCTCATAATCTTGTATCTGAGTCTGTAAATTACCTTCCCAAAAAAAATTTTAGAGTTACGACAAGTCTTTTTAATGTTGGTTACAATTGCTTCCTATTTTCCGGTGGGTATGCAAACGCGAACATTCCAAGAATGTCCTTGGAACATTCCAAGAATGGCCTTGGAACATTCCTAGGACATCCAATGTCATTCCAATCAACGTCTCTAAGACGCCTAATATCGGAACATTGCCCAAAATAAACTATTAAAGTTACGACTCAGGCGCCTGATGTCCTAACCTTGCCCAAAAGAAAATAATAATGTTGAGAATCTGTGGGTCGGTATGTGTTTTAAATCTTGACAAAATCTGCTTCTTATTTCCTAGTGTGGCACATAACTATGAACACTCCAAAAATGCCCTTGCGGCGTTCCTAGGACGCCCAATGTCCTTCCAATGAACATTTCTAAGACGCCTAATCTCCAACGTTGCAAAAATAAAATATTAAAGTTACGACTCAGGCGGCTAATGTCCTAACCTTGCCCTAAAGAAAATATTAAAGTTACGACTCTGGAGTTTGGTTTGCGCTTTGAATTTTGGTAATATCTGCTTCCTATTTCCTAGTGGGCCCAAAACCATAAACACTCCAAGAATGTGCTTGAAATGTTTCTAGGACGTCGAATGCCATTTTAATTAACATCTCTAAGACGCCTAATGTCCCGACGATGTCTTAAAGATGCCTTGAAGACATAGAACGTTCTAGGGACATCTTTAGTACGGAGATTAGACGTCTTAAGAGCATCCCTAGGTTGTCCAAAAGATATTTTTCAAAATGCGTCTTTAGGATGTCCCAAAGACGTCTCTAGGACATACTAATTTTTTTCATACTGGATGAAACGTGGTTAAAAAACAAAAAGAATTTGATTTTCAGACCTCTATGCTCGATGATTTTCTTTTATTGCAATATTTTCAGGGGATAGCTTGAAAAGTTTGCTAAAAAAATATTTCTCTAAATCTAAATCCACGCATATAAACTCCTCACTTGAAGTCACTTACAAGCCTATTCTCGGACTAATTTTTTATATCAAGCTTAATGATTGAAATAAAATCATTATCAGAAGAAGCTAATGAAGTCAAATTGAATTGGATCAAGCATTTAACACTATTCGTTAGGTTTTAGGGCTGAACATCCTTCATAAGTAAAAATCTATGCTAATGGATGGAAATTGTTAAATACTTTTTTATCAAAATGCTGTTGGGGTTTTAATTCGAAATGTTATAAGAAGCACTCGTTCTCGGGAGGTCTGCCTTAAACGCGAATCCGAGTCCGGCAGGATTCCTGGAAGTTTCGTGTCCCGATAAGTTTCGTCAACTGTAGACAGGATGCGTGAAAGAATGTGCTTTCGCGGTCTCCCTTGGCTTGGTGTCTTTTTCTAAATCTCTTCCTTTCTCTGCCTTTCTTGAGATCCCACTGGTCAAGCTTCGGTCAAGCCGGTCAAGTTACCGGTGCGGCAGCTAACGTCGGATTAATTCAAGATCAGTGCAGTGCTCTCTTGAATACGTGGGCATGGTAGTGTGTTTCCGCCTGGATTATAACGCATCACCTATATAATGCCATAGGCGAAGAATTAGAGAGAGGAAGAGAAATCGCGAGATAGGGGAAAGAGTGAAGCTAGAGGTCACATAGCTTGCTATCAGGCATTATGATGTTGAAATGTACGCTCTAAGAAAATGAACCATTGAAATCTTACTGATCTTCAGTGAACTCTCACTAATCGAATCAGTCAAAAGTGTCTCACTGACAATCAGTGAGATTTCACTGGTTCAATCAATGGGATTCCATCACTGGTTTAGTTAGTTTGGTTCAATGGTTTTTAGTACCAGTAGTCATCTGATCTTATGCGTGCCTTCCATTAGCTGGTTATGTATGATACTTGCTATTCATCACTATTGTGCTAACATTAGCAAAATTATCTTTTAAGAATCACCTTTTACCATCAGGAAAAAAAATGGACTCCTGGCTGCAATATAATAGGAAGATCATGTCTTGGCCGGATGAAGCGCTATATCACTACTTGAATCTATCATTGGACATCACTGGTATATTCAGTAACGCTAATCTAAATGAGTCACTTACTGTTCGACTCAGTCAAAGTAGGAAAATCACCGGTTCACTAGTGATAATTTAAAATACTGACCAATTTAGTAAAAATTTCACTGGTTGGGTTTATAATTTTAAATTCTCATTTCAATGAGAAGTTATTGGTATTATGGTAAAATTGTCTCACTTACATTTTTTAAATCACGACTTTTCCAGACTCAATGATTGAGATGAAATAAGAATCTGTCGGTCTTTCTTCTTTTTTATTTTTCTCCAGAAAAAGGGGCTTTTTTTCTTTTTAAAGAGAAAATTTCTTTTTTGTCTTTTTTTAGATTGCAATAGGAAAATATTATGGTGGTGGTCCAAATTTGGTCGTTAGATTCTTGCTTTTATTTTTAGGATTTCTTTACATTAACTTGATGATTGGGCATTAAATAGGATTTTAAATTCGATTTCAAACTCATTTGAATTTCTTCATTTTTATCCTGGGTTACCTTTATATAGAGAATTACTCTGTATTACCTACTATTACGTTGGATTGCATGGGATTACTCTGGGTTACAAACAATTTTTAAGCAAAAACGATTTCTTTTCAACTAAATTTTCGAATTTTCATTAAATTTTATAAAGTTTTAATCGAATACAGTCAACTCTGGATTTAATGTCGGTTTTGGGACTTCCGGTTAGCATTAATCCATATTCTCTCGCCTGTTTTGTGTTCTTCCTGCTTCCCCTCTGCTTTGTCACGCATGAGTGAAAACCGTACATCATCCTTCAACTGCTCTGAACAATCCCTAGAATCTAGAATCACAAAATTCAAATTTGACTTTGTTGCATTTTAAACTAAAAGCATGAATAATGAACTGATAAGATTATTTCTGTAACGAAAAAGACAGATCTTTAACAAAAGAAATTAATTTTTAATCCAGTAGATGAATTTTCAACTGAAAATAACAAATTTTTCAACAAAAAATGAATATTAAAATTTTAATTGAAGAATTAATTTTTAATCCAAAGAGTACTACATTTAAATAAAATAGTTTAACTTTTAACCAAAAGAGGTGAATTTTCAGCAAAAATTTAATTGTTTAAATATGAAGTGTAAATAAGAAACAGTTGTATTTAACCATTAAAGAAAAAATTTCATCAAAATAGTTAAATCCTTGAACGAAATGACGAATTAGTGTCACTCAAGTGAGCACTGAGGCGTGAAAAAAAGCGAAGCGGGCTATAATGAGTTAGTTCCCACCCACCGCCAGCCCCCAAATCGGCGCTATAGAAGAGTTTCAATGCATTTGAATTTAAAATAAAAATTTTGAAAAAAAAACATTTGAATTTTCAACTAAAAAGAATACATTTTCAAACTAAGAATGAAATATTTAGAATTGGTATTAAAAATACTAATTTTTCACACAAAAATTCTTTAATAAAAGAATGACTGGATTTCGAAACAAAAGGAACAATTTTGTATTAAAATTATATATCTACAAGAAAAACATTAAGTTTGATTAAAGTAGTTCAACTTTCAATCTAGTAGTTTCATTTCATGCAAAAAAGAACGATTTTTTAATTAAGAAAATAATTTTGTACAAAAAAATCCAAAAGATAGTTCAAATTTTCAAGCAAGCAGATAAATGTTTAATTAAAATTGTGCAACTTCAACCTGAGAAGTAAATTTTAAACAATGTACTTCAACTTTCAGCCATGTAGTTCAATTATCAAGAAAATAAACCAAATATGAATCTTCTATCGAGATGACTAATTTTCTGCCGAAAAAGACAATTTAAAAAATGCATTCATTTTTACCCAAAAAGAAACAAAAAAAACGAATTATTAACAAAAAAATACCCATTTTTAACAAAATATATGAATTTTAACCAAGTCAATGAACTTTCAACTACAAAAGATAAGCTTTGAACTAAGAAAAAAATACTAAGAATTACAGTTTAAAAATTTAGTTTCCAACAAAGAATGAAATCAAATCTGGCAGAAAACTAATTGGGTTGGTCTGAGATTTTCTTTTTTTTGTTAAAATGCAACTGTTTTGTGGTCTCTTTTTTAGTTAAGATTGCAATTATTTGTAAGAGAATTTAGGTATTTTGTTGTGAATTCGTCTTTTTTAAAGAAATTAAGCTTCGTGGTTGAAAATTTGTCTTGCTGGTTTAAACATTAATCTTGTTTGATAGAAATTTGATCTTTTTTGGTTAAAACATAATCTATTCCATTTTTTCTGAAAATTTATTTTGGTACTCGTGGGTGAACAATTCAACTATTTTGTGAAGCACTTAACGATTTTGTTAGAAATTTTAATATTATATTCAAAATCGAACTCTTTTATTAAAAATTGAACAATTTCATTAAAAATTATTTTTGCTGTTGTTAAAGTATTAGCTATTACATTTTTCGTTGAACATTAATTTTTTTGTTAAAAATTCAACTCCTTTAAAAAAATTCGTTTTTTGGATCAAAGTTACTTTTATTTTGTTAAAAATGCAACTGCCTTTTGTGGAAGTTAAATAATTTTAAATTAAAAATCATACAATTTGATTTAGAATTCAAGTATTGGGGTATAATTTCAAATGATATGTTGTTGAAAATTTATTTACTTTGTTAAAATTAATTAGGTTTTGAAAAAGTATTTTTTTTGTCAAAAATTAAACCGTTTTGTTTAAACTTTATCTATTTGGGCAAGAAATTCATCCTGTCGGATTAAAAATACATCTTTTATGGTACAGAAGTAATTTTTCTGTTTGAAATAAATAAATTTATTATAAATCTCAAGATACTAATATGAAATTATTTTAATCCGCTTATGAAAGATTCTATGTGTCAAATTCTACAGGATTAAAGGACTTGTATTTGAATATTAATGGTTTTGCAGAATTTAAATCTGAGAAATAATTATAAAAATTATTTTTGAACGCAAGTTAAACTTTGTGAATGAATGTACTGTGAGAAGTCGGTTGAAGTCGCAATGAGATCGTGAGGTCGTAATCAGGACTTGCGAGACTAGCTCATGATCACGAACAATTCAAATCGTTATCTGAATTTATGAACACGAAAGACCATGTTCCGTATATATTACTACATGTAGATAATTAATTCGTGATTGGTGCTCATTTCCTTTTTATTTCCTGTTGTAGAAACACGGCCAAGAACAAAAAATTACAGTTACTATTCTTGAGAGTCGTAAGAAGATATTCAAGATTTATTTATTTAACTGTGTTTAAGTTATGCAATGTTAATTAAAGTTGTATTTCTTATGTGTAGACTTATGGGAATAGTAAGAGGCGGATAAAAAAACGTTTAAAGTCTTAATACAGTCATAACACAGTTTTTTCTTCGCTTGGTCACGCCTGAATGAACATCGCGGATTAGTCCGTAGCTTCGCTTACCAATTCCCGCGGTGATTTTACGTGATTTTAACGAATTTCAACCATTTTTTGGAAAACTTTACAGGATTTTCGAAATATAGTATTTAAAATATGAAAATATTTTACAAGTTAGTATTAACGTATCAAGCGTGATCAGAAAATGTACTTCTTCTTCATACTTTCATTGAAAAAATGCTTAAGCAATCATAAAAAGGCAATAATAATTATTAGAATTATATTACTTATTATATATTGTTATGTAATGTAACTTTAACACATTGGCTGGATCTCTAACCAATTAGTTAGATTTCCAATCAAGAAGATTAATTTTTTACAACAAAAAAATTAATTTTACAACAAATTTCACCAATTTTGCATGAAATTGTTGAATTTTGTTGAATTGTTGAATTCCAATGGAGCTTAAAAGATTTTTTTCACAATTTTGAAAATAAATGTTCCACAATTTAATTTTTAATTAGTAAATAAAAAACACTTAACAAAAATTTGTTTAAATTGATCAAGTTTCAACTAACTATTGAACTAAAATTTTGATCACAATATTTTATTTTTAATACAAACGAAAACGAATTTTCAAAAAATGAACCTAAATCTTCAATCAATATAATGGATGTTCAACAGTTTAATTTTTAACCAAAAAAGATGAATTCTCAATCAAAAAATGAATAAATATAAATAGATTTAATAATGTTTAATTTGAAAGTCATTTATAACAAAATTGCAGATTTATAATAATATATTTGTGAATTAAAAAAGAAGTCATATTCCACATTTTGGTCCTCACGGGCCGCTGCGTCGAACCTTGCCATCGGGGATGCTTTGTACTTCAGGGTACACAAAACATAAAAAAAGTCTTCTTTTTTTACTAAATATAATTCTTTTCCCTTCGTTTAAACTTAACTATTTTAGTTGAATATTTATCTCATTAGTTATAAATTGAATTATTGTAATACTATTTCATTTTGTATAAAGAAATCATCTTTTTTCAGTATAACAGTCTATTAGATGTTCTGGTAAAAATGCATGTATTATGGTGAAAAATCTTTCTTTTTGTTGTTAAGAATTAATTGTTTCAAATGAGAATTTCATTATTCCATTTCTATTTAAAAATGTTATCTTTTTTAGTCTGCGTTCTCAAATATACCACGCATTTAAAACTGAGAGTTATTCTATTTTACAAATTCCAGGTAGACCATTTAAAAATTTTAATATTAAATTAAATTAAAATGCTGTTTACATGTTTTTAAAAGTAAATTTCTAGTACTGGATACCCTTTAGCCCCTTAATGCTAACCAGAGCAAAAACATAAACTGAAATATGCGGAAACTAGCAATAATTGCTATTCAAGTAGGAACAGTCCATTTATTGTTCTATTTCTATAATAGTTTCAATTTTTGGATATGGGAAATTTACAAATATAGTAGTTGCATTTGAGTGTACCTATGCATAGCCTAAAAAACACTTTAAATTTTAAACTTATGGTGCGAAAAATAACAGACCTCATTCTAATTTTAATCTTTAGATTTCAAGTGAGACATCGTTGGAAGCGTCAAGAAACCTAGATGTCAAACATAATATTCTAAAATTGATAATTAGAAGATTAAAGATTCTTTATGTTCTGTATTTTATTTTACACTAGTACAAAGGACCTCTCCGCTGGCAAGGCCTTACACAGCGGCTCGCGCTCACTCAGCGACATGAGTGGAACTCTAGTCGAGAGTGTAAGTCATGCAAGTAAGCGGCGGTCAAATGGAAATCTCGCTTCTGTCCGCGAGAGGGACGTAGTCATAAAAATGTCGAATACAACCTAAACAGAATTCAATTGAAGTCAAAATATTTATTGCAAACTTAAAAATTCTTTATAATTCGTACTTCATTACTAATTAGTAGAAAGGAACTCCCCGCTGGCAAGGTTCGACACAGCGTCCCGCGCTCACTCAGTGACATAAGGGGGAAGTCTATTGGAGAGGGTAAGTCAAGCAGGTAGACTGTGATCTAATGAAAATCTCGCTTCTGTCCGACAGAGAAACATAGTAATTTTCCAGTTTAATTTAGTCTAAACCATATCCAACTGAAGTCCCAATTTTTTTACTCGGACCCTCATTGCATTTCGAGATAATTTTTCTCCACGAGACGATAACATAGGCAGATAAGATATTAGTTGATTTATTGCAAACTTAAAAATTCTTTATAATTTGTACTTTATTACTCATTAGTAGAAAGGAACTCCCCGCTGGCAAGGTTCGACACAGCGTCCCGCGCTCACTCAGTGACATAAGGGGGAAGTCTATTGGAGAGGGTAAGTTAAGCAGGTAGACTGTGATCAAATGAAAATCTCGCTTCTATCCAAAAGAGAAACATAGTAATTTTACAGTTTAATTTAGTCTAAACCATATCAAACTGAAGTCCCAATTTTTTTACTCGGACCCTCATTGCATTTCGAGATCATTTTTTTCCACGAGACGATAACATAGGCAGATTAGATATTAGTTGATTTATTGCAAACTTAAAAATTCTTTATAATTTTTTCTTTATTACTCATTAGTAGAAAGGAACTCCCCGCTGGCAAGGTTCGACACAGCTTCCCGCGCTCACTCAGTGACATAAGGGGGAAGTCTATTGGAGAGGGTAAGTCAAGCAGGTAGACTGTGATTAAATGAAAATCTCGCTTCTGTCCGAGAGAGAAACATAGTAATTTTACAGTTTAATTTAGTCTAAACCATATCAAACTGAAGTCCCAAATTTTTTACTCGGACCCTTATTGCATTTCGAGATCATTTTTTTCCACGAGACGATAACATAGGCAGATAAGATACTAGTTGATGAAGACTAGCAAGGAAGATGTAATTCTATTTTAATTATCTGCTAACTGTTTTGAAAGAAAGCGATATTCCTGGCCACAGACTGGTAAGCTTACCGGTCATTCTTGTTGATCCTGAAAGGTGGCTAAGGAATATGCATGCATAGTGCCTCGAACACGAGGCTTATCCAAGTGCGAATTAAGAGACTGCATTTTATTAATTCTGCGTCGCGATGCCCTGTAGCCACGCGATTCTGCCTACGAATGTCGTCACCTTCGAAGATAATTAATGTCAGTCCAGTCCTGCCTTGGCTCTCTAGTGATATTCTCTTTGGGGTACTCTCACCTGTTTCCTAACGGCTATGTTCAAAACTGGATTTTAATTACGCCTTTTTTGCGGCACTTTTATTTAGTCTTCTCAGCAGTCTTTAACGAGCCGAGGAAACGAGGTGCTTGATCGGGCGCTAGAGTTTATGAATGGTGATTACATGCGCGCGATGCGTGGATGATGTTACATTTTTTTATCGCACAATAGAGCCACAGGCATATGAGGATATGATTTTTGAATTGGCTTTAAATTTACATGTTTACGGGTTCTTTCAAGCTTTTTAAACGAAGGCCACGAATTGCTTTAATTTTATTTAGTTTTAAAGAGGTTAAACCAAAGTACATCCGCGGCTAGATCAAATTCCAAAGTTTGGAAGGAAGCTTCTCTTAAAACTTTTATTTTATCTATGCCTTTTTTTTAATTCACCATTAAAAAATTTTTTGAACTTCAAATTTTTGATTCAAATTTATAGAAATTGCAATTTTGATCAAGCAAAAACTTCGCGCGACAAAAATTCGGAAAAAGGTATAATGTTCTTTAAAAGTTTCAGATTCGGTAATCACGTATCTTTAAAACCTTTGCTAATTTGAAATTCCTTGAATTTTTGTGAATATTCAAAATCTCCCAAAATCTCTTAAAATTTCTCAACATGATTAATATTCACTCTGAAATTTCTAGTAAGTTATTTCTTTAAGCTCCTGAAATATTTTAAATATTTTTTATTCTTTTTCTCTCAGTTTTTAAGAAACTTCCCCTTTCCTCTCTTTTTTCACTTAAATGCGAATGCAATAATTACAACTTAATAAGAAAAGGTTTTTTATGCCTTGAAAATTTGACTCCTACATTCATGGTTCAGAATTTATTTTTGTTGTTTTTAAATTCAACTATTTTGGCAATAGGATTGTTCCAAGATCCAATTTCTTTTTTAGCTTAAAACTCAATTCTTTCGTTAAAATTCAACAAATTTGTTTTAAAAAAATCTTTTAATCAAGTGTTTTCAACTAAAAACGTAATTCTTTCATTTTTGGTTGTTAATTAATGGCTTTGAAAATTGAAGTTTCAGTTAAAAAATCTTATATTTTGTTGAACATTCGTGATTAATTTTAGAAAATTAAACTTCTTGGTTGAAAATTCATTTACGAATAATATATTTGCGTTGAGGATCCAACTATTTTGTTAAAAACCCTTATTTTTTTTATTGAATTCAATGCTTTAATGTGAAACTACATTTCAAGAAAAAATAAAGATTAATTTTTCTGTTCGAGTCTAAAGTTCAATAATTGCATTGAATATTGCTTTTTTTGGTTAAAAATTCATCTTTTTTGTAGAAAAATAATCTCATTGGTGTAACAGTCACCTTTAGTTAAAAAAATTTCTTTTTGTTAAAAAATCATTTTTTATCGGAAGCTTAAACTGTGCTAGATTTGGTTGAAAAATTATTGTTTATAATTTGAAAATTCATACAGCTGGTAGCAAATTTGCCTTTTTTATAAGAAAATTTATCTTGCTTGTTGAAAATTCAACTTTACAGGTTAAAAATTCATCTTCTTTGTTGAAAATTTAACTATTTGATTAAAAATTCATCTTCTTTGTATGAGAACTGAACAGTCAAATTCAAAATTGTAATGCCTTTTTTCAGTTTTTGTTACAAATTTATCCATCTCGTGTTTAAAATTCATGTATTCTGTTAAGGATTCAACTATTTGACCAAAAATTCGACCTTTTTGGTTGAATTAGACTAAGTGAAAATTAAATTTTTTTGGTTGAAAATTATATTTGTACGTTGAAAATTAAACCATTTTTATAGTCATATTTTTTTTAAGAAAATTGAACTATTTTGTTAAAAATTCGTTCTTCTTAATTACAAAATCAACCATTAATGGCCTCTTTTGCTTGTAGGTGCAGCTTTCAGGTTGACAATGCACCTGTTTAGATAAAATTTTTTTTTTGTCTAGAATAAAACAGTATCTTAGATACAAATTTAAAATTTGCAAATTTATTGTTTTTTTTTTAATATCTGCTCTATTATAATAGATGGCTTTTTAATAAAATACATTATTTTTTAACAAAATAATTGAATTTTGAACATAATAGTGGCATTTTCAACCTAAAATGATAAATTCCCAAACAAAAAGTGTCATAGTTTATATTTCAATTAAGAAAGGTCAAATTTCTACAAAAAAAGAGAATTTTCGAAAACCAGAAAGATGAATTTTCAACCCATAAAGATTTTTCACTCAAGAAAGAAATAAAACTCTATCTAAATTGTTGAACCTCAAAGCCAAAAGACGAATTTTCTCTACAAAAATTCAATTTTCGAACAAAAAGTTTGACTTTTTAGCAAAAAAAAAAAGATTCTTCAACTAAAAAATATGAATCTTCAAAACAAACAAAAGGCTTTTCCAAAAAAGCAAAGAAGATTTTTTCAACAAAAAGTGGAATTAAAAACAATGGTTAAATTTCCTATTTAACAGACTTGAGTTTACCATTCACTATCGAAATAGGAATTTTTAAACAAGAAATTAGTTTCGACGATAAAAAATTGAATTTTGTATCAAATAAGACTAGGGGCGGCTCAAAAAAATTAAATTTTTAACAAAACAGTAGAATTTTCAAAAAAAGTATGACTGTTTAACAAAATAGTTTAATTCGCGATCAAAGAGTTGCATTTTCATTCACGAAAGATAAACGTTCTCTTAAAGCAGATGAATTTTTAATTACAATTTTTTTTCTTAAATAGTGGCATTTTCATACACAAAGGATATCAGTTATCATTTCTCGAGCACAACTCGGCACAAGTTTTATTTTTTCGAAATTTGACTATTTTTGGATCTTCTATATTTTTTGAGTTTTACATTCTCAGTTTTAAAATATCAGACCTGTTGATCACACGTAATTTTGTTTAAATTAATAAACACTACTTTTTTCAAACACAGATCAGCATAAGCTTTATATTTTTGAAATTTGACTATTTTTGGATTTTTATGTTTTTTGAGTTTTACATTTTGAAAATAAACATGAGAACTGTTGATCTCACGTAAATTTCTGAAAGGGAATAAAAGTTGCATTTGTCCAGCACAACTCGGCACAAGTTTTATTTTTTTGAAATTTGACTACTTTTGGATTTTTTATATTTTTTTAGTTCTACATTTTAAGTTTTTACATGAGGACTGTTGATCATACGTAATTTTGTTTCAATTAATAAACACTAATTTGTTTAAATACAACTCAGCACAAGTTTTAGATTTTCGAAATTTGACAATAAACAAAAAAAATTGTATAAACAAAATTATTGGTTGAAAATGTGTTTTTTATCATTTTCATTAATTTAACGTTTTTTAAATTTATATTTTCAGAAATTTGAATGAAAACAATATTTTAATGGAAAAAATTTGTCTTCAGACTATTCCCGATAATATTATAAACAAATTTAATAAACAAATGCATTATTCAGGAATTTGTCGTCAGCAAAATTCTTTTTTTTTTCTATGTGAATTTTTTTAAATTAGGAAATTCATGATAATTTCAGAGAATTCATAATTTTTTCATGAATTTCATTATTTTTTCAAACAAATTTAATAAACAAATGCATTATTCAAGAACTTAACGACGAAAAAATTAGTTTTTTTGAATGCCAGTCCTTTTAATTGGGGACTTCATAATAATTTCAGCAACATCTATTGCTCTTTGATAGATTATTTTTAAACAAAATTTAATAAAGAAATGCATTATTCGGGCATTTGTTGACGAAAATTTTTTTTTCTATGTCAGTCCTTTTAATTTAGAACCTTCTTGTAACTCTTGTAACCCTCTTGCTAACTGTAAGTACTGAGTGAACAAAAAATAACTTTTTTCTGAAATTAATAGGACTAACTTTGAAAAAAATGAGTTTTTATTTCAAAAAATTCCCGAATAATGCATTTTATAATTAAATTTGTTCAAAAAAAAGCATAAGATAATCAACTTATTATAAATATTCATTCGTTTATTAAATTTGTTTTAAAAATCATAAATTTTTGAACAAATTATAAATTTTTCGGAAATTATCATGAGGTTCCTAATTTTTAAAATCAAACATCGAAAAATACGAATTTTTCTGACGACAAATGTCTAAGTAATGCATTTGTTAATTAAATTTGTATGCAATGTTAAGAAGAGTAGTCTTTAGAGAAATATTTATCATTGAGGTATTGTTTTCATTTAAAATTTGTTCAATATAACTTGAAAAAACGTTAAATTATTGAAAATGATAGAAAACACATTTTCAACAAATAATTTGTTAAAAAAAAATCTTTTTGTTTATTGTATGATGTAATATCTTTATATAATGTAAATCTATTAAAACCTGGCGATTACAACAATTTGCCTATTATTGACGAGCACTGAAAACCTCAAATAGAAAAATTGTCATTTGTTTTGGTCATATTTATCTATTTAGAAAATATTGAAAAACTTAAATGAAAATCAGGCTCGACAACTTTTTTTGAAATTCTATTAGCTTTTAAAAAATAACATGCAAATCGGTCCACATGTTCAGCCGGAATCGTATTTTGAACCAAAAAATGTACTTTTTTCCCACTGTGCGGCGATACTTAAAGCTGTTGCTCTTGGTGGTTCGGAACCCACCCTAAACTGTAGGTATTTTGAAGGATCTGCGTGCATTATTGCCAAATTTGAAAAGATAATCATTTCTCTGGTTTCGATTTCTCTCCAAGTAAACAAATTAAGGGATCTTGAAGTCCGACCAACAAAATTGTATATTCTTTTAATATCTTTCAATAATAATTAAACTGAACAAAAAAAACGGATGATTGAAAAAATTGTAATTATTAAACTAGTAATCTTTAATTTAAAAATTCAGAATCTGTGGGTCTGAGCAAATATAACCATGTAGGCTTGAAGTTATTGAGTATTCTAGTATTACGTCACGCTCGGTCGGTAACATCAAAATCTGTAAGGCTATACCACTTGGTGGACTGCAAAGCATTGTTTAGATGGGAGTTTGACTAAAATTAATTAATTGCGGCGAAATTAAGATAAAAAATTGTGATATAGCTTTCCTTTTAAGAAAGAAAAGCCATTTATTTCATTATTGTTGGCAATTTAGAAAATTTGCGATTAGACAATCCATCACGAAAAATTATAATTTGCCCTAACTAAGGTTATAACCTCAATTGCCGGCGACTTGTTTAATAATACCTTTCGATAATAAGTGATTTTAAGTAGTTTCATATCAAATAAAGTTATATCAAAGAGGATTTCTCAAGATAATTTCAACGATTTCAAAAAATTTGAAAGGATTTAAAAAGAATGCAGAAAAATGAAACGATTTTGAAGGAATTTTAAAGATTTTTAAAAGAATCCAACAAGGTTTAATGAATTTTAATGAATTAGAAAGATTTCACGGGATGTAATTTTTGTAAAATTGTAAGGCATTTAAGAAAATTCAAAGGATTTTAATAAACTGTACCTAATTTCGAAAATTTTAAATTATTATAAACAAGTTGAAGGATTTTCAACAAAAAACTTTAAAAATTTCTAAAAATTAAGGTAGTTTTAAGAAATTACTATAGGGACCTGACGGAATTTAAAGATTTTCTTTTAAAGAATTTGAAAAGATTTTGCAGCTACTTACAAAGTTATTTTAAAAAAAGTAATTAAAAAAATTTTAATTAATTCTAAGGGACTTCAAGGGATTCAAACAAATTCAACGATTTAAGGATTTTCAAGAGATTTTAAGGAGTCAGCAAAAAATTTTAGTATTTTAAAAGATTTTAATTAATTTTAGTCAATTTTGAAATGTTTTAAATGATGTGAAAGAAGTTAAAGGCAGTTCAAAAAAATTCAGAGGGCTTTAAGGATTTCTAAGAACTGAAGTGATTTTAAGGAATTACTTGGGACTTGGCGGAATCTTAAAGTTTCTGTTTAAAGGATTAAAAATAATTCAAAAAGATTTAATGATTTACAAGATATTTTATATGATTTTACGACAGTTCTAGTGACTTCAAGGAAAGTCAAGCGAGTAATTGAAAAGTTATTAAAACAGATGTAATGAATTTTAGGAGATTTCAAGGTGATTTAAGAAATTGATTGATTTAAGAATTTTCAAGAAAGGCGCCTAAGAATATTTAAAGATTTTTGGATTCCAAAGATTTGAATTAATTTTAGTCAATTTTATAATATTTTAAATTATTTAAAAGAAGTTGAAAAGAGTTCAAAAAAATTCGGAGGACTTTAAGGATTTTCAATGAATCTTACGAGATTTCTAAGAATTCAAGTGATTTCAAGGAATTACTAGGGACTTGGCGCAATCTTCAAGTAAAATAATTCAAAAATAATTCAAAAAGGTTGAAGGATTTACAAGTTATTTTGTAATATTTTAAGTCGTCTTAAAGAATTTCAAGTGAGTTTTTGAAAAGATATTTTAAAATATTTTAAGGATTTAAATGAATTTAAGGGATTTGAAGAGATTTGAATTAATTTAAGTCAATATCGAGAAACTTCGAAGGATTTCAAATGATTGTAAAGAAGTTTAAGGGATTCCAAAGAATATTCGGAAGACTTTGAGGATTATCAAGAAATCTTATAGGATTTCCAAGAGTTCAAGTGATTTTAAGGAATAACTAGAGACTTGACGGGATATTAAAGTTTATTTTTAAAGGATTTAAAAATATTTCCAAAAGTTTTAGTGACTTTAAAGAATGTTAAGCAATTAATTTAAAATTATTTGAAAATATTTTAAGTCATTTGCAAAAATTCAAAGATTTTAAGGATTGTAAAGAGATTTGAAGAAATTTAAGAATATTTTAAAGATCTTACGCGATTAAAATCAATTTCAGTCAATTTCGAAATACTTCGAAAGATATAAAATGATTTCAAAGAATTTGAAGGAATTTAAAAAAAGTCGGAGAGGTTGAAGGATTTTCAAGAAGTCTTATAGAATTTCTAAGAAGAAACTCAGGCTTTGAAAATTTTTGTTTTCTCAAAGTGCAAAAATAATCTCTTGAAATCTTTGAAAAACACACTTTAACGAACTACCAAAATTCAAAAATGTTGTCCGCGACCAGGGTTGCCACATTGAGATCTGGGAATTGTATTTACGTTAGCAAGAAATTGTACTGAAAAGTCTAAAATTGTACTTTCGACCTCAGCGCCTCGGAATAGACTTGATCTAAGAAGATTTTAGCGCGAAATTCGAAAGTTGATATAATAAAAAACTTGAGTAATTTCAGCTATCACTTGTTAAAGTTTTTCTTTCAAAAAATGATAAAGTTTTTAAAAACTTGTGAACTTTTTTTTTATAAAAAAGAATTTTCTAAAAATGAAAAAAATTCTCCACATACAAAATGTCAATTAATTATTTACGATGGAAAAAATAACACATATAAATGAGGGGTTGAAATGACCGTCTGTACAAATATAATTTTCTATTTTTATTTGGCGCGCCAATAGCGACTAAAGAGGGCCGTTGCGTCAGTCCAGCGCAGTAGCTCAACATTCCAAAGTTGGGATGACTGCTTTCAAGTCTAGGGTGAAATCCCATGCAAGCAAAACGTAAAATGAACAGCCAATTACCTAACACCTCTAGATTTCGATCTTCTCAAGCGTGTTATTTCATTGGCTGTCATTGCTTCCATTTCTCCAATGAACGAATGATAAATTTGCACTTGCTGTTGGGTTTCGTAGCGAAGAAAAAAGCTAAAATAAATTTTTTTAAACAATTTTGTACTCAAAAGTACAAAAAAAGAAATACAATGTCGAGTTTACTGAAAATTCGAGAGGCGTACTCAAGTACTCACCAGCCGGAAATAGTACGCAAAAAGTACAATTGTACTCAAAAAGGCAACACTGCCGCCGACTATCCCAACAATGCAACCTAACCTCATTCACGGCACATTATATTTTTTCTTGATAGATTGTCCAAACCGCACACTCCCTAATTGCTAACAATGATTAAAGAAATGGCTTTTCTATCTGAGAAGCAAAGCCATATCACTATTTTTCACTTATTTTCGTCTACAAAAATTAATTCTAGTCAAATTCCTATGCAATCAATGCTTTGCAGTCCACCAAGTGGTATGCCCTTACAGATTCCGACGTTACCGGCCCAGTTTGACGTAATGTTAGAATACTCAATAAACCGCTAGTCTTGGAGTCATAAAAATTCGACTCAGGACAAATATATACCTAAGACATAGATACTTGTCTTCCAGACATAAACTGAAGTTTCAATCCGTCTCAAAAGTAAAACATGTTTAAGGCCATGTGACGAGAGAGTCACGTGACCGAACCTGGTCTTCGATTTTTTTTCTCAACTTACGTCTAAACGAAATGAGTTATCGCTTAAAAAGTTTGGGAAATGAAAGAGGAGATAATAAAGTCCATTCCTCTGCTTTGTTCCGGTAGAAATTTTGAGAAGATTTTTTTTAAAGAAAATACAAGTGGAAGTTAGCTTTCCTAACTTACGTCCACACGGAATGAGATATCGTGTTAAAAATTTGGCACGATAAATAGAAGACATGCAAGAATTTGTCTCTGATACTAAATAATTAGAATAGTGAGAAAGTTTTTTTTTAATTTCTATTTCTATTTTGGAGAAATACCGACCGTTCTGTCGTCGAACCATGCAAGCAATTTGCAATGTTGTCAATGGGATAGTTATGAGGTTTATATTTATCAAAGTGGGACAAAATAACAAAAATCGCTCACGAACATTGTGCACTAATAATGCAAAAACTAATGTTTGCACTTGAAATGCAAATAAACATATTTGGTCTGACATACGTATCAGTCTGGTATCAGCTGTGTCAAAGCAGCACTAGCGCAGCGAGTAGACGACTTCGAACTTCTAGGGGTCTGTGGGTAAAACAGATTGCATAATTACCATCAGAGAAAGTTAAAAGTCAAACCTGTGCCTCCAACTCTTTGCAAGGCCATAAACGATCCTTATTTATTAACATTTCCCAAAAAAATTTCCGCGTTATTTAAACTTTTATTTTTCAATATGGTTGAAAAAATATTGATCTCAGGGCTGACTTGATCAGCTGTTACACTCATCACATGGTCTTAAGTCGAACTTTTCGACTTATGAACATCTTGATTGGGGACAATTCATGTCGAAAGTCGAAGGATTGTTACTTGCCGGAATTCCACTGATTGAACCAGTAAAATTTCCCTGATTATTATTCAGACACTTCTGGATGTTTATATGAGTGAGATTCCACCGGTTGATTTCAAGAGTCTTTGATTCCTTAATACCGTTCGTGTGATTCGCGCCAGTTCGAATCCACGATTCGTGTACAGTGTCTTGTAGGTATAAGCCTCTAGTTGATTTAACGCGTCGCCTTTGATGTGCGCTCGATCCTTTGGCAGCAGATCGGATCGAGTGAGTCTGGAAGATGTCCTTCCAGATTCCCGATGCGGAATCCCTTTTCGTCGGAGAGCCAAAAGGGATATCGATGCATCCACGTAGGTACAGAACCTTGTGCCGCATCACATCACATCCCGTCGTATCGGATCGCATCGCGTCCCATCGCGCTCGCATCTTCCTTACAAGGAACGAGGGGCATAAAAAGTCGCTGGACTTCACTTTTTCTGCGGTCACCATTCTGCCGTGGCCACCTAGCCCACGACACCCAATGGCCTCCCTCGAGTTGATGGGAATATCAAGAGAAATATTTCCTACCTCGGTGAAGTTTGAAAAGTTTAAACAAAGTTTTTTGAGCGGGACCTAAATTTTGAAAGTTCGAAATGCATATGTTTAATGACCGAAGGTGCCCGTGAAATTTTTACCATCCTAGCACATCTGGAACACGAAACATTTCAACCCCTAAGAATCAAAAAAATTAAATAAAAAATGACAGAACTTCTAGACCTAAGATGTTAGGTGCAAAATCGTGTTAAAGAAAACAAGAATCCAACGACCAAATTTGGACCACAACGAATAAACGAAAAATAAAAATCCTATTGCAATCAACGTTTCGGTACTCGTACCGAATCAAGGCAAGAAAAATTTAAGTGGTTGAAATTGACAGCACCCACGAACAGGTGCTCTCTCTTTGATACCTCAGAATTTTAAATTTGAATTTTCGTCTAATTTAAATTTCGTAAATTTTAAAATGATAGGGTTGATTATATGATTTTTTAGCGCAGAAATCAAATACAGAAAGTACCGCATTTTTATCTCTTTCGGAATGAATATTGTTTCAACCCCTATGAATAAAAAATCATATTAAATTATCCAACTTTCAGGAATAAAATTTTATGCTTTAAAATCGTTCCAGTTAATGTCCAAAGATACTAAAAAAGTTCCATTGCCCTCTCTTCTGGAACACCCTGGTTTTTAACCCTCAACAGAATAAACAAATAAAAAATTTTTTTTTAACTTCTCCTACCTCTTCCGGAAGACCCGGAACTAACGGACCAGGGTGGCAACTCGCAGTTTATTTAAACTCTCAACCAAAGAGATATATTTTCGAATAAATATGTCAATCTTGAATAAAAAATGATTTCTGGCCAAACTGATTTAAACAAATCTGCGAATGAAAATGGTTGAATACCCAAACAAACAAGAATTTTTTTTAACCATATTTTTGCATTTATATTTAACAAATGAAATTTCTACTAAGACAGATGAATTTTGACATAAAAAAACTTTCCAAAAAAATAGTTAAATTTTCTGCAAAAAAAGATTTAAATTGAAAATTTCACGATCAAAATATCAATTTTCAATCCAGAAAGACAAGTTTTTAACAAAAAAGGATGACTTTTAACAAAATTGTTGAATTCTTTACCAGAATGTTGCATTTTTATCAAAAAAGATTCAATTTTTCCTAAAGAAAATAAATTTTTACTTTTAAAAAATTTAAATAGTAGTTGAATTACAATCCAAAAAAATATTCAAGTCGACTTTTAAGATTAAAATATAAATTTTCTAACAAAAACTAAGTTCGTACAAAAAAAATTGAATTTTTAGTCCAAAAAGACAATTTTTTTTAACCAAAGGGATGAATTTTTAACAAAATAGTTTAATTTACTACGAAATAGTTGCAGTTTTATATGAAAAAGATTAAATTTACACTAAAACAGATGAAGTTTTAATAAAAAACGACAAAATTATTTTTTTTATCCCAATGAAAATTTCATCCAAAAAACGTTTCCAGAAAAGATGTTTATTGCCAACACCAACAAATAAATTGATAAAAAATGTAAATTTTTAACATAACAATAGAATTTTTAACCAAAAGTTACGACTTTTCAACAAAATAGTTTAATTTTCAATTAAACAGGTAAATTTTTTCTAAAGAGGATGAAAACTCGTTTAAAAACATATGAATTTTGACTTAAAAACAAAACAAAAATTTAAAAAAAAAATAGTTTAATTTTCATCTAGAAATGACTTCATTTCTCTTTTTAAGACAAAACTATCGAATTTAAACAAAATCAAATTTTCTAGGAAATAGTTGAATTTTTGACAAAACAACAGAATTTTCTACCAAAAGGTATGAATTTTTAACAAAATTGTCGAATTTTTAACCAAATAGCGGCATTTTTATCCACGAAAGATGTTTTAAATAAAAAGACATCTTCAAAAAAAAGAGTTAAATTTTTATTTTAAAAAATGTCAATGGACTTTTCAACACAAAAATACAAATTTTAAACAAAAAGCAAATTTTATAGGAAATAGATGAATTTTAAACAAAACATTCATAATTTAATAAAAAAGCCGTATTTTTAATTAAAAAATATGAATTTTTAACAAAAAAACAGTTTAATTTACAACCAAAAGGATGCCTTTTACGAAAATTATTGAATTTTAAACTAAGGAACAAACTTTATAACTAAATAATAAAATTGATAAATAAAAAGGTAATCTTCCAGAGAAATTTTTTGCGAATTTTCAAAAATGACGTGTATGAGTGAAGGACACTCTCCCCTCTATCGTTACAAATTGAAACAAAATGTCTC
>NC_046662.1:42680405-42697449 GCF_010883055.1 Belonocnema kinseyi | reverse complement strand
GGATGCATTTTTGAACCAAGCATGAATTTTTAAATCTTAAATATTAAAGTTTCTTCGATAATTTAAAGGAGACGACTGATGACACTCAGCAGTGTTAACAAGAAAAATTGTTTAAAATATTTATTATTATTGTTAATAATATTTACTCTGGAAAATGCCACAAAGTTGCAATTAAAAAATATTCACTTTTAGTCAAATTATATTATATTATATTTGTATAATGCTAGAAAAATGCGGTTTTTTCGGAAATTTCTGACTTTTTGTCAAATTTTAAATCAAAGTCAGGTAATAATGAATTTAAGATAGCAAAAATAATTGTTCAAACAATTTATTATCATTTTTAATAATATTCGCTTTGCTTGATTGGTAGAATGGTGCGGTTTTCATGAGATTTTCAACAGTTTTTCTATTTTTTATCAGGCGTGCGTGCCTAATATAATTAAATAAGTTTAGAAAAAATAATTGTTTCAACAAATTATGATTTTTATGACTATCTTCATCGATAGGAATGTCTCATAGTTGCGGTTTTTCGGCAATTTTTACCCATGTGTCCTTTTTTCACTTAGTAAGGTAATAATGAATGAAAGTTAACAAAAAAGTTGTTTAAACAATTTAATATTGTTTTTAACTATCTTTTCTTAGATAAGTGCTAGAAAGTGGTGGTTTTTTCCAAAAATCTTTAACTTTGCCTTGCCTTTTTATTTCTGAAAAAATAATAAGTCAACCACAACAAAAATCATTTTTCAAATATCATTGTTGTATTCAATATGGTCGGTGAAGAAAATTTGAAGCATATTTTGAATGTCTGTTTTATTTTAGAAAAATATATTCACAAAAAAGAAAGATATTTTTTAAAATGTAGTTTTCTCTAATTTTTATTTATTAATTTTTAGTAACCAAGCAGGCAAAGTTGAGAATTTTAGTTAAAAACCACAAATTTCTAGCACTTATCTGAAAAAAGATAGTTATAAACAATATTGAATTTTTTAATCAACTTTCTTATTAACTTTCATTAATTATTATATTACTAGGTAAAAAAGGACAGAAAGGTAAAAATTGCCGAAAAAATCACAACCATGAGACATTCCTATAGATGAAGATAGTCATAAACAATAATAATTGTTTTAAACAATAATTTTTACTGGTTATAATCAATTATTAAGTGACACCTGATAAAAAATAGAAAAATAGTTGAAAATTTCCGAAAAAACCTCAACATTCTACCAATTAAGTAAAGAGAATATTATTAAGAAGGATAGAAAATTGTTTAAACAATTATTTTTGTTAATTTAAATTTATTATTACTGCACTTCTATTGAAAATTGGACAAAAAGCTAGAAATTTCAGAAAAACGGCATCTTTTTAGCATTATTTATATATAATATTATTAATAATGATAATAATAGATTGTTTAAACAAGTAATTTTCTTCATTCTAATTAATTACTTAACTTATCTTAATTGAAAATTCGACTAAAAGTGAATTTTTTTAAACTTCAATTTTGTAGAATTTTTCTAAGAGGATATTATTAACAATAATAATAAATCTTTTAATCAATCACTCTTCTTAACATTAATGAACTATTACTTCCCTCTAATTGAGCATTGAACAACAAGTACTATTTTTTTTTTAAACCACGGAAAAAAGTCATAATTAGTGCCAACAAATCGCAAAACCCATTTTTCTACTTATGGGGGTTTTTTGGGATTCTATAAAACAAACTTATGATGTTGATATTTTAAAAATTATATTTTATTCATGTTCTATGGCTAATTGCCAAGAGAAATGTTTGATTTCAACTCGATCGAAATAATATGGACTATTGTGAATAATATTTTTTTTAAAACTCATTCTTTCTCATGGAAAGTACGTGCTAAACTTCATGGGGCTTGCGGCACGTCTAAATATTATTATTTTCTTCAAAACAAAAAAAAAATACATTTATTTTGGTATAGATTCGAACTAAATTCTTAGGTGCACCGACAAAATTTCAAAAAAAAAATTTCAATGCATTTTTGGACCACTCTAGAGCTACCCTGTTGAAAGTGTTAAAAAAGCTTACAAATTTCAATTTGGTATAAAAATTTTAAGAAAAGTGTTACTTTCAAATATTTAAAAATCATTTAACAATAAATTTTTTCTTTTAGTCATGATTTTTATACAAATTTAGAAACAAACTTAATCTTAAAATAAAATTACTTAGTTAGAAGTTCTTTTTAGCAAAACTGATGGGCCGAAAATTCGTATCTTGATTTATAAATAAATAAACTGAAAACAGTCTCTAAAATTTATTTTCATGTAGTGTAGTAATCATACTTGTTTTCGACAACAATTGATGCGAGATCTCGTGACTATAAATTTTTAAGAAAACATCGCGAAAAACCCTGAACTATTTGAATTTGAAGAAAGTTCCGCTTTCACGATCCAACGCAAAAAGATATCAAGGATAGTGTCGAAATTTAAACAAGTGGAGGAAAAAGTGATTGCATGTCGAAACTTTCAGCGGGTCTACCTAATTTCCGCATTTTCTTCATACATTGAGTTAAAATCAGCGGGACAAAAATCGCGTTTTTTTTCATTAAAATCGCCCATCGGGTGGTCACAGCCTTTTTGGCGTTTACAAGCGAATTTTAATGCTGCTCGTTAACTCGTTCAACCGTAAACTTTTTACTCAGTCGTAAGTTCTCCGTCTTAGCCTCTTTCACAAGTAATTTGAAAAAGTTATTTTTCTATTGAGTCATCGGTTTTTTCAATTTACGCAACATTGAAAAAAGGGGAGAGGAATTCAAATTTATTTATAACAAATTTTGTACAAATAAATATTTTTCGCTCAAGAAAGAAATAAAAGTTTATCTAAATTGTTAGATCTTCCAGCCAAAAAGACGAATTTTCTCTACAAAAATAAGATTTTCAAACCAAAATATGAATTTTTAACAAAAGAAGCATTTTTAACTAAAGAAGACTAATCTTAAAAAATGGAAAAATCACATTTTCAGTCAAAGAATTAATAAAAAAAGACTTTTGACTGAACAGTTAAATTTTCAACCAAAGACAAGTCTTCAATCAAAAATGAAATTTCTAACAATGTAGTTTAACTATTACCCAAGTAGTTGAATTATCAATTGAAAAAATTTAAATTTCAACGAAATATATAGTTAAACTTTAAACGAAACAGATTAACTTTCAGATAATAAAACTACTCAAAGAAGAAGAATTTTTAACCAAAGAGTTGCATTTTCATTTGAAAAATAATATTTTTACTAAATCAAATGAATTTTTAAATCTGAAAGATAAATTTTCTAAAAATAGTTGAATCGTCTTTAAAAAAGATTTCAATTGACTTTACAGGATCAAAATATGAATTTTTAAACAAGCAATTAGTTTCTATGAAAAAATTGAATTTTCAATGTAAAAAGTCAAATTTTTAACAAATGAAACAAGTGGATAAATGACTTTTTCATAAAATTTTTGAATTCTTTACTAAATAGTTGCCTTTATATCCAAAAAAGAATTAAATTTCTCTGAAACCAGGTGGATTTTTATTTTAAGAAATAATGTTTAATTTAGTTGAAGTTTCCTACAAAAAAGAGATCAGTTGACTTTTCAATATCAAAATATGAATTTTTTAACCAAAAATAAATTTCTAACAAAATTTTTCTGACAAGTAGTTGTATTTTTGATTTTATAGAAAAGAGATAAAATTTTTACTAAAAGAGATAAATTGTTAATAAAAAACGATATATTTTTTTTCAGTTCAACTTTCACTCATAAAAGATTCAGTTCGTTTTTCAACACCAAAATATAAATTATAAGCAAATGAAAGAAATATTTGAATTTTCAACAAAGCAGTGGAATTTTCAATCAAAAATTCTTTTTTAAGCTTTTTTTCAAACTCTTTTTACCAAAATGGTTTAATTGCCAAACAAAAATTTGCATTTTTATCCGATAAAGATAAAATTTCTTTTAAAATACCTGAAGTTCTTATTTTAAAAAAATGATCACGAAAAGGTGATTTTTCATCCAGAAAAGATTTCAGTTCTTTTTTGAACACCTAAGTATTGAATTGAAACAAAAATTCTAACTTTTTCAAACAACTTGATTCTAACAAAAAGTAAAAGCAGATGAATTTTAAAATAAAAAAGAAAATTTTTCAGAAAAAATAGTATTCATCGATAACAGATTTCAGTTGCCTTTTTATCAACAAAATATGAATTTTAACCGAAGTAGAGTCCTATATCAAAATTTACAAATAAATAATTTTACTCCACACTAAAATTGATTTCTAAATATCTATGAAATTTGGGAGCTTTTGAATTATTATGAAAGATTTGAGATTGTATTTTTTCAAAATTTCCGAAACAATTTTAAATAGTTAAGGTTTTATTTTAAGAGAATTCACATGGAACATTATTTAATTATTATTTTTAAATAATAAATTTAATGAATTATTTCCTCAATTCTTTAAAAAGATTATAAGACATTTTAAAGAAAAATTTGCAATATTACCATATTGCACAATTTTTACAAAGATTTAGTAAGCATAAGAGATATTCGGAAGTTTGGAAACGACTGAAAATAATTAAAATTGGTAAAGGTTTTTTTTTAATTTGTCAGGTTTCTTAAAAGTAATTAAGTTTTTCAGGTCTCCCAAAAATGAATAAAAATTGTTAGGTTTCCAGGAAAAATTAAAATAATTTTTTGTTAAAAAAATTTTTAATTTTATTTTGAATTAATAATCTCAAGTCTTAAACATTTCAAAATATGTGAAAATAAAATATCAAATACTTTGAGGCAATATTTATTAATTTTCAAAAATTTAGAAACACGAAAAGTGAACTCAATTTTTTGGTGTGTCAAGAAAATGTAAAAGTTGTTCTTCAACTCGAAAAATTTTTAGTGATTGTTTTGTAATTAATTCTGAGAACAAATTTTAAAACGTTACTAAAATTGGTAAATTATTTTATCAAATTTTTAAAAAGTGTGTAAAAGGTTTGGAAGCAAAATTACCATATTACACCATTTTTGTAAAAATTGTATTAAAATTTAAGCGATATTTAGAAGTTTCAAAACGACACAAAAATATTAAAAAATTATAACGATTTCGTTTTAATTTGTGAAGTGTCACAAAAATGAAAAATAAATGGTTAGGTTTTCAGCAAAAATTTAAATAATATTTTGCTGAAAAATTATTTTAAGAGATAATTCAGAAGGATTTAAAAACATTTTTAAAGATTTCAAATATTATCAAAGATGAATCTTAAAGATTTTAAGGCAATTTTTCTTAATTTTGCAGAATGGAAAAAAATGAGAAAATTAACTTAAAGAGAAAATTAAAAAAAGCTTTTTGAAAGATGGAACTTTTTCTCAAAATTTTGAAAAAGAGTGCAGACGATTATAAACTAAAATGTTTTGATTTAATAAGATTAATTTTTTTTAATTGAGTAAATTCAACAAATATTCAGAAAAATTGAAGAGAATAAAAGATAATTTAAAACTTAAACATTTCGTTAGATATGTAGATTTTTAAAGATTTTAAAAATAAAATATATAATCTTTAAATGAATTTCGAAAGGTTCTAAGAAAATATATCAATTTTTTTAAATCTCGGGACAATTTAAAAGATAAGTCTATTTTTTAAAATTTTTTATGACTTCGAAATTCATTTCAAAAATTTAGACAGATAAATATATTTTAAACACTTTGGAAAAAGTCGAAGAAATAAGGGTTTTCCTTAAAAATTCTGGTAATACTTATTTTCTTTTTCTCAGTTCTCAGAATTTAATTACAGCTCGAATTTCAATGTTCAAAAACTTTGAACAAATTAATAGATATTTGCAATTTTTATATTATATTACTACTTTTATAATTTTTCATTCTTTACGGTATTGAAAAAAATTTTTTAATTTGTATGACTAAACAATAATTGAAAAAGCATTCAGTGTTACATCAAAATATTGTATTATTGATTTTCAGACAACACTTCATTTAAAAAAAATTTTTTTTTATTTCTAGAAAACGTCTCTTATGTTTAAAAAATAATTTAAAAAAATGTAACGTAACGCTAGTGAAGGAGGAGGGGGTACAAGGGATTCGAAAAAAATTTCTAAAATTTTAGATACGTCAAGTCAAGGTTTCAACCAAACTTTTAATTTTCAACTACACAGCTATTAAAAAAAGACAAAAAAATGTAATATTTGATATTTCGATTCAAAAATATATTGCTTCATTTCAGAAATGAACTTTTAACAAGATATTTGATTCCTTAATCATAAAGGTTAATAGTCAACCATGAAGGTCAATTTTTCGTCTGGAAATATCGATTTAAAGAAAAAAGATTAATTCTTAACGAAAAACATAATAAGTAGTTGATATTTTACCCAAAAAAGATTTAATTATTTAATTAAAAACAGTTGAATTCTTAAAAAAAATAATTTTCAAAACAAAATTTGAGTCCTCAACTTTCTGATTTAAGAAAAAAATAGTTAATTATTTTTCAGTAATTAAATTTGTAGTGGAATTAGTTGGATTCATAGAAAATGACTTTCTTACAAAATAGTTGATTCTTGAATGAAAAAAAAAACATAATTTTTAACCAAGTATATTAATTTTCTGCCTAAAATGACTACATTTAAAAAAAAAAGATGGATTAAAACGAAAAATATAATACATCTATTACGTTTTTAATTACTTGAATTCATAAAAAAACGAATTTTAAACAGTATAGTTGATTCCTCCATCAAAAAGATGAATTTTCGATAAAGAAGATGCATTCTTAATGAAAAAAAATAAAATAATTTTAAAATAAAAACGTTTTAATTCATTAAAAAAAGGAATTTTTAACAAAATGGTTCACTCCTTCAATGAAAAAATAATTTTTTAAATCCAGGAAATGAATACAGTTTCGGCTCGAAACTACTATATTGCAACAAAAAGATACAATATTAACAGAAAAAGATAATTTCAAACCAAACAAATGTAATAGTTGATGTTTAAGTACAAAAAGATTTTAATTTTAATATAAAAACTTTTAATTTATCAAGAAATAATTTTTCAACAAAATAGTTGAATAAAAGATTCATTTTCAATAAAATGCTTAAAATTACTCCTTAATAAAAAGATGAATTCTCAACGATTAATCGAATAGTTAAAAATGCAGTGTAAAAATTTTGTATTGTATGATAAAAACAGTTAAATTCTAAAAAGAAAAACTATTTTTAACAAAATAACAGCTGTTGGTCCAAGAAAGTTTTAAATCTTCCAGAATTGTGTGTCGAAACTAAATAACTCTAAAGAATCAGTTTTGAAAAGAAAGATATTAATTTTCTTATAGAGATTAATATAGGATAATGTAGGAAAATTTAAATTTAAACAAATTTGTAATTTTATATGAATAGATTTATGCAAAAGTTAATTCTGGAGACACAAAAGTGGATCATTTTTCTCTAAGGTTGATAATCAGAATGGTACGGAAAGGTTTGATATCCCTATATTTACAGAGTTTATTTTTAACTATCTAATTATATGTTGAAGAGAAGCAAAAAAAATAATTGGCTCATTCAATTATGTTTACGACTATATAACATCGATCCAAAATCCTTGAGGGTTTTTTATTCTTGCTTTGCAAATTTGCTAATAAAGATACCCAAGTTCAAGACACTGGTTTCCGACAAGGGTTCTCACGAGATTTCACCCGGAGGTGAAGTCCATGAGCGTTTACAGCGGCCAATAAATGCTTTCAGGATTTAACTTTTTGCCGCGGCACTGAAACCAGAGTAGAAATTGACTAAGGGGCCAGCCATGGCACTTGCGAGTTTCAAAACTGGGAATTTGGGTGTCCCAGGTGAGTAAATATCTAGAGTAGTTTGATTATCATTTCCTTGGACCCTCTTCTAAACTAAAGCAGTGACATTGTGACTGTTTGAATCAGTATTTTGAATTATCACTGATATAACAGTAAAATTTTTCCTGATCGAATCAGTATTTTAAATGATCTCTGTTGAACCAGTAAAATTGTCACTAGTTGAATCAGTATTTTGAATTATCACTGATTAAGTACTAAAAATGTGACTAGTTGAAACAGTATTTTCTAATTACTAGTCTTAAATAAGAGAAATTGTCACTGGTTGAATCGGTATTTTGGATTTTCACTAGTAAAATCAGTGTTTTGATTTATAACTAATAAAACAGTAAAATTATTAATAATTGAATCAGTTCTTTGTATTATCACTGGTGGACCAGTGAAATTGTCACTGGTAGAACCAGTATTCTAAATTATAACCAGTAAAACAGTGAAATTGTTAATATTTGAATCAGTATTTTGTATTATCATAGGTGAACTAGTAAAATTGTAACTGTTTGAATCAGTATTTTGAATTATAACTAGTTTGACACCAATGAAAATGTCACTAGTTGAAACAGTATTTTATATTATCACTGGTGAAATAGTAAAAATGATACTGGTTGAATCTTTTTTTTTATTATCACTCACGTGCCAGGAAAATCACCACTGGTTAAATCAGTATTTTGAATTATAACTGGTGATCCAGTGAAATCTTCACAGGTTGAATCAGTATTCTGTATTATTACTGGAGAACCAGTGAAATTGTTACTGGCTGAATCAGCATTTTGTATTATTACTGACAAACCAGTTAAATTACTACTGGTTGAATTAATATTTCGAATTATCATTGGTGAACCAGTGAATTTCTGATTTTTATTTTGTAATTTAGTAGGAGACTTAACTGAAACAGTGTTACTGAATATTCCAGTCACACAAAAAGTTAGCTTGAACCATTAGTATAGCGTTCCTCGAATTGTAAATTAAATGAATCAGATTTCAACTTAATACTTGAATTATTAACTAAAAAGAAGAAACTTTCAACCGAAAATTCAATAGATCAATTTTCAGTTAAACAACTTAATAATTTACTAAGATAACGAACGAATGATTATTAGCAGATTACTTTCTTTTTTTAAGAAAGATCTTTTTGCAACTCATACGATGAATGTTCCACTAAAAAAATATTTACAAAATTAACGAAGTCGTTCAACTTTTGAACAAATAGCTGAGTTTCTACGAAATTATTTAATTTTACCTAAAAGTGTGTAATTAAGAGGGGGGCAAATTTATGATTTTTCAAATTGAGCTATAGTTTCTGTATTACAAATTAATTAACCGTTGATTTTAAAGGATGGCTCTCAAATTGATGATAGTTAAAAAATCGACAAATTTCATACAGGAAAATCATATATTTGAAATAGTTAGAATAGTTTTATTGTTAAAAAAAGAGATAAATCTTTAACAAAAATAAATGAATTTTTAACAAAGTAATCAGCAAGATAAGGGAATCCGTAACCGAAAATGATTATTTTTTAACCAAATATTTGCATTTTTAATAAAAGAATTAAATTTTTAACAAACTAGATACATATTTAAACAAGAAAGACAAATTTTGAACCAAATGAATGAATTTCCAACTTTAAAAAAAGATTTCAAACAAAAATTGAATTCTTGAATGTCCAGTTGGAAAAATTAATTTCAAATCCAAAAAAAAACTAATTTTTAATAGCAAAAATAAATTTCTAGCTAAACAGTTTAACTTTCAAGTAAGAAAGATCAATTTTTAATAGTAATCGTAAAAGTTAACTGATCAACCAAGAAGATAAATTTTGAACTAAAATAAAGAATTTTTAACCAAAAAAGTGGATATTTAACAAATTAGTTAAACTTTCAAGTCAAAATAGTTGAATCATCAACCTAAAAATAATTGTTAAAAACTAATAGTCTTCGCTGAAAAAAAATTCTTTTTATGTTTTGTTTCTTTACTAAAAAAAATTAATATAATTTTTGAGATTAGTCGCATCAGAATGAAATTAATTTCGCTGCAATTAATCGGGCAGCTGATTAGACATTTATAAATCTAAGAAAATTGTTCCAAAAGACACTCGAAAAATTATTTCAATTCGGATCAGTCTGCAAAACACAGGAATTTTGTTTTTGATAATTTAAATTAAAAATTTAACATAAACTGACCGTGGGAAAAGAATATGAAAGACTTTAAGAAAATTCTTTTATTTCTTTAAAATTAAAAAAAATTGTAACTCAATTTTGAAATTGAAAAATAAAAAAGATTACAAGAAAATAACAAAAAAAAAATTGTAGGTTACTAGGAATAATAAATTTTAATAGAATATTTACAAACATTTCAAAATTTTTTTTAAAGATTTCTAAAATTGTCAAAGAAGAATCAAAAAGGTTTTAAAACATTTGTTTAATCTTGCAAAATTAAAAGAAAAATCACGAAAAAGGACTTTAAAAGAAAACTGAAAAAAATATCCAAATGTCTTAAAATATTTTCTTAAATTTCGAAAAAGAGAAGAAAATTTTTAAGCAACATCAGCCAAATTTTTTTTCATTCCTGAGTAAATTTAGCAAATTTTCAGGCAAATGGTTTACATTTTGAATGATTTTTCAAACGTTTCAGAAAAATTTGAGTAAACCAAAAAGGTTTTTTGGAATTTAGTAGATTTAAAATGGATTTAAAATGTTCGAAAACTTGAAAGCCTTTACGAAAATTTATTAATATTTTTATTTCTTCAAAACTTTTGAAATTCCTAAATATATTCTAAAATGGCTCTAATTTTTTGTGTTATTTTATAAATTTCTGTAAATGATTTATTATTTAAAATCTTTAACATATTTTTCAACATATTTGAAATATTCAAAAAGCTTTTATAATTTTCTTATGTATTTTATACAATTTATATTCATATAAGTTTAGAAGCCAACTAATCTTACTTTTTTTTCTTGTAACTAATTTTATTATTTGTGTGTCTAAAAAATATTTAAAAGTAATCTGTTACATAAAAAATGTTGCTTTATTTATTTCTGTACAGCACTTTCTAGTTGTTAAATTTTCAACCAGAAAGATGATTTTTCAAACAAAAAAATTAATTTTCTTCCGAGAAAAAACAAATTTTCAACACAATTCAAGAATATTCAATCAAAAAGTTGAATTTGCAAGTAGAAAAGATGAATTTTTGACAAAAAGGTCAATTTATTACCGAAAAAGACGAATTTGATAAAAAATTCTCAACCAAAAAGTTAAAATTTTAGGAAAGAAATTTGTTTAGTTTTTAAGAAAGTAGTTCAGTTTGAAAGTCTAGTTGTCTAATTCTTAACCCGAGAAGAAACTTTCAATATAATTCAAGAATTCTTAACCAAAAAGTTGAATTTTCAACTAAAAACATAAATTTTTAGACAAAAAGATTAATTTTGTACCAAAAACATTATTCATTATCTGGCCCCCTTTTAGCCCCCTAACGTGGTAACCTAGTTTATGGGCGATTCTTAAAAGCATCATTAGTGAGCTGTAAAAAAAGTGATTGTAAATTTGAACAAATAAGAAAATCGTCCACTTTCTTAAGGCTTTTTAGGATGGTCTTAAAAAGCCTTAAAAGGACTTTTTACGGCATTTTTTACAGATAGCTTAAACCGTGCATCAAAACTGCCGTGGAAAATCTTTTTAAGGCAGTTTTCAAGATTAGCAATATATATACCAGCGCGGCACTATTGAGAAAGGGCTTCCGAAATTCGTGCGCACTCGAGAGCGTGACAGTGGTGGGGAACCCCATTCCGAAAAAAATTATTCTTTTAAAAATCCGAACGTGGCACTATTGAGAAGGTGGACTGTAGTTGTCTTATAACCTTTTGATTCGACTTCGGACCATAAATTTTGATGGTATTGTATGTTTCGTTTTTTTATCACGAATCATCTCCAAATTCACTTTTTATATATAAAGTTTCTGGCAGGATCATATTTTAATACCCAGATAGGGGGAAACGTCTTTTTTGGAAGTAATTCATCATCTTTCAGAACGTAGTGTGCACCTGGAAAAAATTGATTTAATCGAGTAAATTAAATCGCTGAATAATTTTTAATAATTCCTGATCAATAATATAAATTAATACAATTTTAAAGGGATGTTTGCTGACAGTCGTTTATCAATGCCGGACATTTAAAATTTTAACCTGATTCGGTTATCGTGGGTCGTTTCAGACCCAAGGCATTTTTCTTTTGCCTCATACTCAGAATTCAGATACCCCATATATACATATCCCCACCATAAGAAATGAAGTTAAGTTCGCGTTGGATCTGAAAAGACCCACGATGACCTCAAAAGTTACCACAAAAGCGATAACCTGTTCGCGTTAATTTAAAACGACAAATTTCTAATAAAACAGTTGAAGTTTTGATAAAAAATGACTTTGTCATAATAGTTTAATTTTTAATCTATAAAGAAAGAAAAAACTAAATCATAATCAAATATATACAATTAACAATCATTTTAAAAATGTGGTTAAATCTTTAAAAAAATTAAAATTTTACAAAAAACAGTTCAATTTACAAGCCGAAATTACCAATTTTTTAGAACGAAGAATTTTTTAAAGCATTTTTTAGAATTCCAAAAGGTCGACTTTTTAACAAAATAGTTGAATCTTGTACAAAATAGATGAATTTTTAATCATGAAATAGGCTTTTAAACTAGAATTAGAAAATAAAATTTCAACAAGCTTAATTCAACAAAAAAAGGACGAATGTCTAAGCGAATTTTTTACAAAATACGTAAATTTTCAACCAAATAGTTCATTTTTAAACTTATAAAAAATTCAGTTTCAATTTAAAAAAGGCATTTTCAATCAAAAAGTACGATTCTTCAATAAGACAGTTAAATTTTTGACAAAAAAAGATTATTTCATCAAAGAAGTTTAATTTTCAAACTACCAAAAATTTTCAACCTGTAGAATTAAAGGAAAAAATTTTTATCAAACAAAATGGTTGAATCTTCAATCTTCAACAATTATATTCAATTTTCAATCGAAAAATACGAATTTTATCCCAAATAGTTACATTTTCAACGAATAAAAATTTCTTTCATAAGGGATGTAATATTCCAATTTACAGTTAATAAAAATAATTATCAAGTGCAATAAAAGATTAATTTTTGGCTAGCAGAATATAACCAAAAGAAACTAATTTTTTACCTAATAGATGAATCCTGACTCAAAAAGTTTATTTATTAACTTATAAAGAAAAAATTTAAAAAAAAATGGAATAGTTAATTTTTAGGATCAAAAAAAAATTAATTGTTATTATTTTTTAAACATGAAAACATGAAAAATGCATAAATTTTCTACCAACAGTTAATTCTTGAACTTTTACAGACTAAAATTCGAATTAAAAATGCAATAATTAAATGTTTCGGGAAAAGGATTATTTTTTAAAGAAAGCAGAATACGCATTTTACAGCCAAAAAGATAAGTTTTTAAATAAATTATTAAATTTTCAAACAAAAATATTTTTGGTCGAGCAAAAAAGATTATTGTACTACCGAAAAGACAAATATTTCAAAAAATACATCAATTTTTAAGAAAATAGTTCAACCTCGAAGCCGAAAAGACGAATTATAAAAATAGACACATTTTTAACCAGAAAATAAATTTCTTTATAAAAAAAAGTTAATTTTCTAGCAATAAATTAAATTTTAATTTTTTTTAATGTTGGTGTTTCAACATATGAATTTGCAGCTTGAAAACTGAAACTTAAGCAAACAAGAAAATGGAATTAAAAAAAAAGTTTTGCTTTAAAAGAATTTTCAAGAAAATAGTTAAATTTTCAACTTATGAGATCAATATTCAATTTACATAAAGAATCCTTAAGAAAACCCTTTCTTACAAATGAGTTGAACATTGAAACTAAAAATGTTTTTTTTCACCCAGAAAATAATTTTTTATTAAATAGTCTAATTTTTATGAAAAAACAGTTTTTTCAAGTGAAATGACAATTATGTAACAAAAAAATTAATATTTGACAAAGTATTTGAATTTTTAACCAGTTAGTTAGATTTTTTAACTGAACATATGATTTTTTAACAAAATAGTTCCATTTTCATCAAAATAATTAAATTTTCAACCAACTAGTAGAAATCTCCACTTTAATCAATTTATAAATGCAACTTTTTGGTTAAAAATTTATTTATTTAGTTGGAAATTCATCACTCTTTTATAACATTTTAGCTATTTAGTTTTAAATTATAATTAATTTTTGTTATTGTGAAAAATTTATCTCTGAACGTCAAAAAATGAGCTAAATAGATACAGATTTAATTATTTTGTTCAAAATGTAATTATCTTTCAAAATTTAAATTTATTTTTAAATTGATCTTTTCTTTTAAAAAGCCAACTGCTTTGTTTTAAATTCATCTTTTAGAATTGAACATTTTAGCTATTTTACATATTTACCAATTGAATGAATGAAGACCGCCGTAATGAAAAATAGAGTAACAACAAGAGATTCCATTTTTTCTAAATAAAACCACATAAATATTGTACAGATTTTTTTATTATATACCCTGTTCGCTATCTTAGTAGCTCTTAGGAATTATTGTAAATATTTACTTTTCGCGATATGCAGTTTAATTTAGAAAAAATAAAATTACTTTTATACGCAGCAGAAAAGTTGTTTCCATTGTCTGTTATGTTTTTCAAATTTAGTCAAATAGCCTGGTAAACAGATGACTCACAAGATTTTATCTAAATCTTCACATACAAATTTTCTATTGTAAATAAGGCAAAAATCGCAAAAATAAATGTAGACAATTTTTTCTTTTTAAAATGTATGTATTATGCAAAAGTATGCAATAAAGCACAAAATTCGGCTTAAAATAAAAAAATAACGGTCTGATTAATACGAAATTCGTTTTGATAAGTTTTTTTAGGCAGATGATTGCCAATTCGAAATCTAAGAGAAACCATTTTCCTATAATTTAAGTATAAAATTTAAAATAAGCTGACCGAAAAACAACCATAAGATAGATTTTATTACTAATCTTGAAAACTGCCTTAAAAAGACTTTTTACGGCAGTTTTAATGCCCGTCAAAAATGCCGTAAAAAGTCTTTTTTAAGGTAGTTGTAAAGATTAGCTCTATAATGTTAACGGAACGAAGAAAAGTGTAAAAATGAGACTTAAGAGTTCTAGAATTTAATAAAAAAATTGTCGTTTTTAGTAGTAAATTATTCGTATTGTTTAAAAATTTATATTTTTCGAATAGAAATTGAACTTTTTGTTTCGGAATACTTAAATTTTGTTATAAATTCATTTTTCTGACGAAAATGAATCTTTTTGTTTAAAAATTCCTTTTCTAGATAAAAATCCATCTTCTTGGTAGAGAATTCTTGATTTATTTTTTTAAATTCGATCTTTTCCGGTAGAAAATAAATCTTTTGGTTTAAAAATTAATCTTTTTGGTAAAAAATTCAGCAATTAGCTTTTAAAGTTGAACTACTTCTCTACTAACATTTCATTTCTTTTTAAAAAATTTAACTTTTTCGTTGAGAATTCTTGAGTTTTACTAAAAATTTGTCTTTTTTGGTAGTGAATTAATCTTTTTATAAATAAATTAAAATTTTTTGCTTGAAAATCCAAATTTTTGTTGGGAATTCCTATATTTGGTTAAAATTAGTTTTTTCGATAGAATATTAATCTTTCCGTTTTAAAAATTAACAACTTAATTTCAAATTTCAACTACTTTCCTCAAAATGAAAAACTTCTTTTCATCTTTTTTAGTTGAAACTTCAACTGTGTGGTTCAGAATTTTTGAATTTGATTAAAAATTCGTCTTTTCGGGTAGTAAATTAATCTTTTTGTTTAAAAAGTCATCCTTTCTAATTCAGAATTCAAATTTTCGCCTACGAGTTCTTGGATTTTGTTGAAAATTTCTCTTTTCTTGGTATTAAAATAATCTTTTTTTGTTAAGTCATATCTTTTCGTTGAAAATTTAACTTCTTGGTTGAGAATTCATCAAGTTTGTTAAAAAAATTTTTTTCGGTAGAAAATCAATCCTTTTTTTCTAATTTAACAAATAAATTAAAAAATTAAACTTCTTTCTTAGAAATAAAAACAACTTCCTTCTTTCATTCCTTACAATTCAACTTTTCGGTTGAGAATTCTTCAATTTAATTAAAAATACGTCTCTTTTGGTAGTAAATTAATCTTTTTGTTTACAAATTTATATTTTTTGTTTAAAATTTTTAAACTAGGGGTTAAAGTTAACCGACTTTCTTCAAAATTCATTTTTTGGTTGACGATTAAAAATTATAGTTGTAAATTCACTTTAAAGAATAAAAATTTCTTTCTTTTTTAAGTAAAAATTCAACTTTTTTGTTGTTAATTCTTGATTTTTTTAAAATTCTCCTTTTTATACTAAATTAATTTTTGTTTAAAAATTCACCTTTTTTAGTTTAAAATTCATTCTTTTTAGTAGAACATTCAACTTTTTGGTTGAGAATTCCTGAAGTTGGTTAAAGTACCCTTTTTCGATAGAAAATTAATCTTTTTGGTTAAAAATTTAGCAGCAAGGTGTTAAAGTTGAGTTAATTTCTTGAAAATGCATTTTTTTACGATTGAAAATATTAATTAAAAATTCATTTCTTCCGATGAAAATTCAAACGTTTTGTTAAAAATTCCCTTTATTGTTGTTGAAAAATTACTTTCCTAATTAAAAATTCACCTGTACCATTCTTGATCGAAAATGGTGGTTTAATGGAAAATTCAATTTTTAGACTTAGAGTTTTGGTTTAAAAAGAATGAAATACTCGGTAGAAATTTCGTTTTTTTAAATAATTAAAAATTACGGTTTTTAATAGAAAGTTTAAACTATTCCATTTTTTGTTAAAGAGTTACATTTCTCAGTTTAAAAATTCAATAATGCCCGATTTAACTTTCACTGTCACATAAAATTCAATTAGGCACATTTCCCCACTCACTCTGAAATTCACTTTTTTATTTTCATTTTTTATTTATGACCGAAGTTCATAATTTACGACACGGTCACGTAGACAATATAAACATATTGGCACTTTTACTCCTTATAAACACTAAAAAATCAGTACAAACGTAAAATCGGTTTTTTCGAAAGAGCTAGAGTATTTGAAAGAAAGGAAGGGGGGCATGAAAAAAATAATAGTTTTTAACTGGGGGGGGG
>NC_046662.1:42667231-42680305 GCF_010883055.1 Belonocnema kinseyi | reverse complement strand
CGGATATCGAACCGAGTGATCTACAGCAGCATCGATAGATCGATGACTGAAAGACTGGAGATCAGCTGCCGGGGGCACGGGGTGACCCCAGTCTGAGGTTGATCGATGACATCGACGATGACCCCACCGAGCGATCTTAGCTATTCCAACCTTCCTTCTTTCGCTCAATCTCTTTCTCCTCGCCTGGAAAGGATTTCGTAAGAAGAGAAAGATTTGACTTGTACTAGATGAGGTTTCTGATTGTACTATATTCTGATCTTTAAAAAAATTTATTATGAAGATTATAGGCTCAGTAATATTATTTTTTATTATGGAATTATTTTTTGTTCAGAAATTTCGATCTGGCCCCCATCGGGGCCAGGCCGGTTCAGATCTGGCTCACATCGGGAGTTTTGATCGGGGCCAGATCGCGAATGAAACACACGCCCGAACCAGAATTTCGCGATGAATATTTAATTTAAGTAAACTGGAAACTAGTAAATGGTCCTCTCCTTTGGACGACCACCTTAATATTTGAAATTTCCAATAAAGGCATTGTAAGTTAAAATTAAAGTAGTACGGGTACGCAAAGAAGAGGTTTCAGAAAAAATTTCTTCTTGCAAAACATTTTTTGTTTATAAAACTTCTTAGCAATTTAAAAAAAATACGATCCTAATAAATGATAGCTCAATTTTGGGGCAAAAATATTCCATGCAACTTTAAGTTTTCAAATTTTTCGAAACAAATTTCAGTTATCACTGAAATAACGAAAATTGTCAGAAAATGTTCTATAATCTACGATTTATTGACATTTTTCTATCAAACAAATTTAATTTTCTCTCGATTGCTTTACTTTTTGAAGAATGTGAAAAGTTATTTGTAGAAAATCTTCTCTCTAAAAAAATTAAGATATCATTTATTAGGATCGTTTAACTGTATTTTAAATATGTTAAGAATAAATGAAGATTTTTGAAGAAAATATATCTGATTATTTATACTTTTAGTTACAAAATTTAATTAATTTTTATTTTGTTATGACTCATTACTTTCGAGCTAATGGACATTTTTATAAGTTAAACTGCCATTATGTTTAATGAATGAGAGAAATAATATTTTTGACCAGTTTAAACTGAGTGACAATAGCAACCAATTAAATTTTGAGTGCGACGCATGCGCATTTGTATAGGTAGGTCTCTTGATTCTACTATAATCATTTAATTTATATTTATTGACAAAAGAAAATGCAATTGATTGTTAAAGTATTTGAGGTTAGGTTTTAATGACCCGCAGATGGTGATTAAGCTTCTAGATCGAATAAAGGCACATAAATTTATTTCGCCAGGTGTGAGAAGGCCCCTGGAAGCTGTCAAAAACATTTTTGAATTTTAATTTTTAAAGACTATATCTAAATAGAATTTAATTTTGCATCTTTTTTCCCCCACATAAAAAGTTCTAACTTTTTTCGTTTTCTAATTAAAGCAAAAAACTGGCTTTTTTGAAAAAATCAATTTTAATTCGTTTTTAACTTCAACTAAAAAAACTACAACTTTTCGCCTGGGGGAAAAAAGATGCGCAATGAAATTCTACGGCTGAATATTATCTTTAAAAATTAAAATACAAAATTTTTTTTGAAATCCTCCAGGGGTCTTCTCAGCAAGCACCATTAGTTCTACGAGCGCCTATAGATGGCACGTCAGTCGAAAATCAATCTGGCCCGGACGGGCCCAAGTATGGGCCACAGAGTTCTACTAATCAGGGCCAGATCGGTATTACGTTCGAAATCGGGCGACTTTTGTACGGGTTCGCCACTATTTCCATTTCATTTTTACTATTTCTTTTACTTATTTCCGATGCCTAAGAACACAACAAAAAGTTTTATCTCAATATTCCTTTATTAAGAATGTATTTTATCCACCCTTGCACTCGGAAATTTATTTAAGAAACTTCAAAAAGAATCTAGCTTTCTTCCAAAGGTCCGGTTTTCAAATTTCCTCTACTAATTATTTATACAATTTTAAACATTTCTGAAGGAATTTTGAGACACATCACTGAAAAGCTTTATGAAAAAACCGTTTATAAATTTGCCTAAACTGTAACAGAAATTACAGCAAAGGTTAACTGCATGAACTCCAGTCACATGTTTCAGAAAATTCTGTTAAAGTTTAGGAATTTTCAGGTACTATAACTGATAATTACAAGTGGTTGAAAATTATTTTTTCTATTTGCGAACAAATTTTGTTTCGAAAAAGTTAGGTGTGTTTGAATGTTGTGCTTTGTTTTTCAAAAAACTCAAATTTTATTCTTTAAACATCTATAACTTTTGATAAAATTTAAATATTTATTATTTTCTTTTTGTTTCTAAAGCTTTATCGCCTTCTTTCAAAATCTACCGCAAAACAGAAAAAATATTTAAAATTAGCAAAACAGCAGCGGTTTTTCCGAAAATATTAAAATTTGATTTTTTCAAAAACCTCAACTTTACATTTTTTGCCAATTTTTTCTTTTCAATATCACAACATAAGATAAATTCTTATTAGAACTTTTTTAGCCGTGAAAACTTTTGTTACCATTTTTTGTATCTGCCATTGTTTTGAAGAAAATGTAAAAAAAATTCGATTGAAAGAAAAAAGAATTTTCCTGGCTACCAAAGTTATTCAGCAAGCATGGAACTTACAAGATGTCTTCATTATTAAATTTAAAGTTCAAAAAAAGTATGCAAAAGATTTAAAGTTAGGGTTTTTGAGAAAATGGGGTTTTAATATTTTTAGAAAACCCATGTCAATTTATTATTTTTAATGTTTTGTATATTTTTCTGGCGAATTTTGAAAGAAGAAGATTAAAGAATTTAGAAACAAAATGAAAATCATAAATATCTTAATTATATCAAAAATTATAGAGGTATACAAAATTCGGGGTTTTTGAAAAACAAAGCATAATAGTTTTCTTTGTAAGAATTTAGCATTTTAATTAATATCTGACAATTTTTCGTCGAGAAAAAAAGAAATAATGAGTTAAAAAAATTGGGCGGCTATATTGAATTTAAAAAAAAAATTAGTTTTGTCATCACGTTCTTTCTTATAAATAAGTCGGCGTCTTGTATGAATTTGAACAGATTTTGTTATTAGTTATGGTAATTTTAATTATGGTTCAAATTAAAGAAAATCACCGTGTTTTTGGAATTCTTTATCTAAAAATTTTTTGTATTAATTGTTCCTGAAAAATACTAATTTTTATTTTATTTTTCAGGTAAGTCTTTACGAGGATATCTAAGAGCCTATTTGGAATTAAGTGAGTAAAATAACATCACATTATTAATTAATTTTTTTTTAAATTATATTTTCTGAAATAAAAAATTGATTTTCAACAAAATAGTTGATTTTTCAACAAAATAGATGAACTTTTAACATAAAAATGCAATTTTTAACAAAAAGTTTCAATGTTTATATCAATAAAAAAAGATGAAATATAAAGAAAAAAGAATTTTTAGAACGAAAAAAAGAATTTTCAACAAATAAAGATGTTTCACACAAGGAAGAATTTAATTTTTATCTAAATTGTTCTACCTTTGAGCCCAAAGAAGAATTTTTTCCACAAAAATTCAGTTTTCGAACCAAAAATATTACTTTTCAGCCAAAAAATGAATTCTTCACGAAACTGATACACTAAAAGAAATAATGAAATTTCAAACCCAGAAATATATCTTTTTCGCAAAAGACATATTTTCAATCCAAAAATAAAATGATAACAATTTAGTTCAAATCAAAATATGAATTTTTGAACAAGAAATAACTTTTTACGAAAAAAATGGAATTTTCAATCCAAAAAGACGATTTTTTTCAAACAGAAAGGATGAGATTTTAGAAAAATAGTTGCATCCTCTACGAAATAGTTGCATTTTTGTCGAAGAAAGATGAAATGCTGAGCATAATCTTGATACCATTTTCGAAACATAAATTCTTGGGTATTTAAGATTTATAGTTTTGGTGATAATTTAAAAATTTCTTCTGTAATAGTTTACACATTTCATCTGTGAAACATCTTCGAAATTCCCTGATTTTTGTACTAATTTTTCATGTCAAATACTTAATATTCAATCATCAGCATTTTAATCTTGTAATACTCTTAACATAGAATATTTTATAAACGGAATAAAACCCTATTTCAGGAAGAAATTAGAATTTTTTTAATATAATAATTTATTTTTAAAAAATGGTCTTTTCTACTGTAAAATATGACTTTATAACAAATTACTCGAAGGTTTAACATACTAGCTGAATTTTACACTTGAGAAGACAAATTCCCAACCAAAAAGTGCCATAGTTTATATTTGAATCAGAAAAGAATAAAATTTATACAAAAAAAAAAAATAGAATTTTAAAACCAAAAAGACGAATTTCCTAAAATAAAGATTTTTCCCTCCAAAAATAGATAAAAGTTCATCTCAATTATTTAACCTTTAAGCCAGAAAGCAAATTATCTCTGCAAAATAAAATTTTCAAACAAAAAATCTGATTTTTCAGAAAAAAATTAATTTTTCAAGAAAATTATGCATTTTTACCAAATAAAAATGAATTTTCAAACGAAAAATTGTTTTCTTTACCATTTTAGGTGGTTTTACTACTAAACAAGATCTATCTTACAAAAATGGAAAAGTTACATTTTCTGTTAAAAAATTAATTTTAAACCAAAAGGAAGTTTTTTCACTAAGAATTTAAATTTTCAACCCAAGACCTAAACCTTCAATTAAAATAATACATTTTTAACAGTGTAGTTTGACTTTTACCCAAGTAGTTGCATTTTCAATTAATTAATTTTCAACAAAATAATTAAACTTTGAACCTAAGAGATAAATCTTGAACTAAAAATATAAATCTTTAACAAAAAAGTGATTTCTTAAAAAATTGATTCAACCAAATCTTTCAAACAAATTAATTGAAGATTGAAGCAAAGAAGAATGATTTTTTATCCAAAAAATGCATTGCCGTTAAAGAAATGAAATTTCTTCTAAAACAAAATATGTTTCAAATCAAAAAGATAAGTTTTCCATAAAATAGTTAAATTTTTTGTGGAAAAAGATTTCAGTCGAGTTTTCGCGATAAAAATAGTAATTGTAAGCAACAAATTATTTTCTACGTAGAAAATTGTATTTTCAGTCCAGAAAGACGAATTTTCAACCAAATATTATGATTTTTTAACGAAATTGATGAATTCTCTACCAAATAGTTTCACTTTTATTCAAAAAAGGTTGAATTTGGAACGAAAACAGATGAATTTATAGTTAAAAAAATTACTATCTTTTTAGTGGAACTTTCATCCAGAAAAGATTTCTCTTCATTTTTGTACCAAAATATAAATTTAGAGCAAAAATAGATTTTCTGTGAAATAGTTACATTTTCAAGAAAATAGTGGATTTTTTAACAAAAAGGTTTTTTAACTTTTTAACTTTTTAACAAAATAGTTTAATTTTCACCGAAGCAGTTGGATTTTTCTCCAAAAAGATTACATTTTTCTTAAAACAGATGGATTTTCAATTAAATAAAAACAAAACAAAAATTCAAAGAAATACTTGAATTTTTATCCGGAAAATATTTTAGTTCTTTTTTTAGCAGTCAAATATTATATTTGAACACTAGAATTTAAAAAAAAAATTATGACTTTTTCACAAAATTGTTAAATTTCTAATGAAATAGTTGCATTTTTACCCAAGAAAGATGTAATTTCTGCTAAAGCAGGTGAATTAAAAAAAATTAAATTTTTGTTAAATAGTTACATTTTCAGATTCCAGTTGATTTTCAAACACTAAAATAAAAATTGTACACAAATTGCAACCAAAATGGATGTCTTTTCAAGGAAATTATTATATTTTCAAACAAATAAATAGACTTTTAACATGATTTCCTAACTAAACTATTCAACCAAATCTTCTAAAAAAACTAGTTGAATACTGACGCAAAGAAGAACCATTTTTAACCAAAAAGGGACGATTTTCATACAACAGAAATTCTCTAAAGAAGATAAATGTTTTAAATCAGAAGGATTAATTTTCAAAGAAAAATAGTTTAATTTTCTGTTAAGAAAGATTTCAGTTTAATTATCACGATTAAAATATCAATTTTTGAACAAGAAATAATTTTTTACGAAAAAAATTTAATTTTCAATCCAAAAAGACTAATTTTTAACCACAAAGAATGATTTTTGAACAAAATGGTTTAATTATCTACAAAATTGTTACATTTTTATAAAAAATTAAATTTCTGTCAAAACATAATTAAATTTCCAATCCGAAAATACGAATTTGTTTAACCAAAAAGGATTGATTTTTAACCAAATTATTCAATTCTCTACCAAATAGTTGCATTTTTATCTAAGCAAGATGAAATTTGTGTTCAAACAGAGACAAGAGTCTTTTTACAAGTAGCACTTTTATCCAGAAAAGATTTCAGTTCCTTTTTAACACGAAACTATAAATTCTAAAAAAAATGTCTGCGAAATAGTTAAATTCTTAACAAGACAGTATAATTTTCAACCAAAAAGTATGACTTTTTAACAAAATAGTTTCATTTTCAACCAAATAGCTGTATTTTTATGTAAGAAAAATGTAATTTCTCCCAGAGTAGGTGAATTTTAAAATCAAAAACACAATCTTTCTAAAAAGAGTACAATTTTCAAGCAAGCAGTTGCATTTTTATTTAAGAAAGATGAAATTTCTTCTGTAACAGATGGATTTAAAAAAAACCTTGTAAAAAATAGTTATATTATCATCGAAAGAGAATGCCAGTTCACTCATGACACCGAAATAATAATTGTAAACAATAAGTTAATTTTCTGCTAAATAGTAACATTTTTAACCAAAATGTATAACTTTTTAACAAGATTTTTATATTTTCAACCAAACAGTTGCATTTTTGCCAAGAAATATGAAAATTCTACTAAAACACCTAAATTATTGAAATAAAGAGAAAAATTAAAAAAAAAGGAGTTGAATTTTCATTCAAAAAGATTTCAGTTGACTTTTCAACACAAAAATCCGAATTTTAAATTAAGAGTAAATCTTCTACTAATAGTTGGATTTTTAACAAAACAGATGCATTTTTATCGAAGTGAGACTCAATACTTCTACTAAGATAGTACATTATGCAACAAGGGGCGACAGAAGCAGATTTTTCCGGCGGGTGGGTTTACAGCCCGAGGAAAAAATCTACTTTCGTTCCATATTGCATATAGTATTTTATTCCACTCTCGACCGTGGCCACCTTTTAAACCTGAAAAGCGGATCAGACGCATTCTTCTATAGCTTTGTTCGTGCCTCGAATTTTGATCGACTTATTTTTACTTTCGCCCCGCTAATTTTACTTTCAGCCACTAATTTTACTTTCGCCCTACAAATGTTACTTTCGCCCCGCTAATTTTACTTTCGCCCCGCTAATTTTTACTTTAGCCCCGCTAATTTTTGCTTTCGCCGCTAATTTTACTTTCGCCCCGCAAATTTTACTTTCGCCCCGCTGATTTTACTTTCGCCCCGCTAATTTTGTTTGAACCCTGCAAATTTTACTTTCATCCCGCTGATTTTACTTTCGCCCCGCAAATTTTACTTTCGCACTTTCAGAAAAAAAATTTGCGTCCAAAAAAGATTTCAGTTGACTTACCAGCAACAATATATGAATTGAACAAAATCCGAATCCATGCGTCCAAATTTTCCAAAGACAGACTGGGAGAGGGGTCTCCTTATACTTCTTCCATAAACAGAGTCTTACTGTGTATTCCTTTTGACTAACGAGGTTCTCAATAGGCAGGGAAAGCATCTTTAAAACAATTCCGATTTCAGACGTTTATAGTGATTTTCTGTTTGATTGTATCGCAATTACCAGTAAACAAATTGCCGGTCAATTTCGCAAATTGCAGGTCTTCAGAATGAAATCTCACAATCTGGGCTTCTACACTCGAACCTGCGTGCTACCTTCTTCTTTATATTGCCTTCTTATGTGAGATTCATGCACAAATACATTCATAAGCCCTTGTTCCACCTCAGTTTAAAGCACGCGTGTGGCTCATTCAGCCTTCTCTTATCGATGGCCATTAATACAGGAACTTATTATCTGATCAAAGCTTATTTCACCCTCCGTCAGGAAGAGTTCACTTTAACATCTTTCGACAGGAGATTTGCAATTCACACTTAATCTTCACATTTCAAAGGCCTGTCTTGTAATGACTCAAAACGAATACAAAAGTACTGAAGAAAATCTGCCCGTCGAGCGGGCACGATCTCATCGCGCGCTTCGCTCGTAAGTTTGAGCGCGCTTAGGGCGCAGGTCTCATAAATCTTGCGCTTCGCGCTCGATCATGCGTTACCTCGCGCTTTGCGCTCGGATGTTCATTATTTGAATTTGGAATGCTTGAATAAAGCTTTATCAAAAAGATCTCTTTTTAATCGCAGTAATTGTATGCGTTTTCATATTCTGAATTTTCTACTTAATTTAGTATAGTTAAAGATTAAGTTTTTCAGAGGTCTGTAGGCTTTCAGGTACACAATCTTATCGTGAAACTCGCGCTGCGTAAACAAGTTTTGTTCAATATTTTTTTTCGTAGCTTTGGTCGTGTTTCCACAGAATTTTATTTTTTATTTTCAAGGTTATTATTCGCGAACAAAACAAACAGTACACGTTCTGTCGGCCTACAATTTTTGATTCTTAACGAAATTGTAGATCTTTTTTTGGGATCACAATCAAAATTTGAATTTTCTATTTTCCAAGAAAATGCAAAAAGTTGTTCTGAGAATCTTGTAGAGATTCTAAAAAGCAATGGCTTTTTGAGTACTATCAATATCCGTACACACAATTTTTAAATATAAAAAAATTGTCCGAACAATTCTGAAAATGCTCTAACTTTTTGATCTTTTATCCAAAATGGCTGGTTAACAAACTTGTCCTTTCTTTCAGGACCTAAAAAAAGTGTGCCGAAGATCGATGTGATTCGTTTTTTTTCAAGAGTTCTCGTGTTTACGGATGGACGGATGGACAGATAGACGTCAACGTAAAACTTTTTTTTCGGATTCAAGGGGTCTCGATACGTCAAGATCCGTTTAAAAACTGTGGTGTCAAATTTCGAACAATTCGAATACTTTCTCAATCATAAATGATGAGAATGTAAAAATCATCTTTTGGTTTAAGACATGTCATAATTTTGTATAAAATTCAACTACGCATCCTATCAAAAAGTGATTTATGAAAAATTTGTTACAATTAAAGCAAGAACTGCGCATGTTATAAAAAAATTAATCATACAAATTTGTAACTTTTTTTTGGTTAAACAAATTTTATTTGTTTTTTCGTAGCTTTTGTTGTTTGTCCAAACGTTTAATTAATTATTATTGTTTTATACGAATAAAACTCAAACTGCGTATCCTGTCGAAAAGTGTGTAATAATAAATTTGCAGATCTTTTTTGAAAGCACCATTTTTATTCACTCATCTTTATTCGTATGGATCATACATAGTTTAAGCACCAAGAGATATTTTTTATTTTTCCTTATTTTTTGTACAACAAAAATGTTAGTTTTTGATTTTTTAATTATATTTAATAGTTATATTATATATAAATAAATTTAAAACAATTTCTAGATTTCTCGAGATTGTTCGAAATAATATAATTTTGAAATTTTTAAAGTTGATGCATTCTTTAATTTAGAGCATTATAAATGATAACGTGGATTCATATTTTTAGAATTGAATCTGAATCTTTAAACTCATTAATATAAAAAAATTAAAAGTTCTTGCAATTAATCTGTATTTTATTTAAAATTGTTCAATTGAAAAGTGTCAGTACAATTTTTAGTTTATTTTTTATTAATACAAATGAAAACAATTTTCAGTTTTAGAGTTCGAATTTTTTAATCTCAGTGACCGTGAAAAATGTTTGCGAACCAGGAAAAAACCAGTAAATGACCCAGAATTTTTCTCATCGATTAAAACGGCCACCCTGTCTTTAGGTTTCAAGCTATTGTACTGCTATATTATTAGTTGAGACAACAATTTTATTAGTTTCTGGTACTAAATGAATAGTTACTGCAACTAAATCAATTGTCATTTTAACTGATGAAACAGTAGTATCACCTAATAGAATAGCAGTACCATATTTCACAAACTAAATTTCAACCAAAAAAAGATTACATTTCATAAAAAGAAAAATTGTAAAACCTACAATTTTCAACTAATAAAATATTTTTAGTCGCGAGAGAGAAAACAGGTTCAGCTCATTCGTTAAAAGTCGAAATATGAATTTTCAGCAAAATAAAAATTGAATCTTCAACCGGAAAATATAAATTTTGAGTTAAAAAATTAATTTTCAACCAAAGATAAACCTTAATTCAAAAAAAAAAAAATAATAATTTCAACAAAACAGTTAAACTTATACCCACGCAGTTGAATGTTCAAATCTATAAGATACATTTGAAAAAAAGAAGCATTTCTTACAAGAAGGATGAAGTTTCTACTGCAATGACTACATTTTTAAATTAAAAAGAAATTTTTCAATAAAATAGTTAAGATTTTATGAAACAAAAAGATTTCAGTTGAATTTTTAACATCAAAATATTAATTTCAAAGAATAAGGAAAATAACAAGAAAAATGTATTATTAAAAACAATAGTTAAAAAAGCAAAATTGTTGAATTTTCAACGAAAAAGTTAAATTTTCGACAAAAAGGATTGCATTCGACGAAATTGTTTCATTTTCAAAAAAACAGTTGCATTCTTATCTAAGAAAGATGCAATTTCTATTAACTCTCAAGTGCTAGAACTGGTCCCAGAGACCCGTCCGTTTTTTGAGCACAGCGTTTTTTTACAAGTTTTTTCATTTTCCGCTTTATATTTAAAATTTGAAATTATATTTCATATCTATTTTTACAATATGCATTTTTGCGAGACTGGGCTAAATTAAAAAAATATCGACCTAAGTCAATTTAAACCGGAGATAGTTCAGTTTGAAGTTTGTTTGGGTCTGTTGCACCCGTTCTAGGTGGGACAGAAAATTTCGAGGTTCTACCACTTTAGGGTTAAAATAGATAAATATTTAATTTAAAACAAAAAATTTTAAGCGTAGTAAAAATGTTTCAGTTATAAAGCTTTTTTTTATACTGTAACTTAGTCTCATAGAAAAGGCTAAAAAATATATGAAAATGATATTCTAAAAAGTAGCTGCAAATTAATGATATGAAGACTTTCTTTGTCGCAGATAATGTATCTGTCCGGGATATGATGAATTGAATTGTGTTTCTGAATAGTGTTGTCCAATAAAAAGTATAGTTGTCATAACCATTTGTTCTCGTTTCTGTAACTATAGTAAGTTTCAGAATGCTGAAAAAGAGTTACTTACTTGTATGCTACCGACTTCACTTATTCTCAGATAACTGCACGCGTTTGCTAGTAAAAGGCTACTTTGCATGCAGTAACTTCTGTAAGCGATTTCAACAAAGCGGCACCGCTTTAGTCTCTCCTGGCCTCCTACTTTCGATTTCCTTGTGAGTGCATAGGCTAAGAGAACTTATCCGGGTAATAACCTGCATTTGTATTCAAGTTTCTTCTACACATAAACAGGGTTGCCGCAGTCACTCAAGTCACTCTTAGTCACTTTCAGTCACATTAAGTCAATTTTAATTACTCACTTTTGGTCACTTTTTGTCAGTTTTGGTCATTTTTTGTCACTTTTGGTAACCTAAAGTGACTTTAGGTCACTTTTAATCACTTTTAATCATTTTTGTCACTTTTAGTAACTTTAAATCAATTTAAGTCACTTTTAGTCACTTTCAGTCATTTTGAGTCACTTTTCGTCACTTTAAGTCATTTTTAATAGCTTTATGTCGCCTTTCGTCACTTTTAATCACTTTTAGGCACTTTAAGGCACTTTTAGTCACTTTTTTCAATTCTTGTCACTTTAAGTCAGTTTTGGTCACATTCAGTCACTTCTTATTACTTTTAAAACCCTTTAGTTCACTTCGAGTCAATTTTAGTCACATTTGATCACTTTTAATCACCTTTTTTCAATTCACCTTTTATAGTCGTCGAAAAACTGGTTTGTTACGAAAAGATCTAGAAATTTTGTTCAAGACCATTTTTAATCAGAGGCACAGTTTTTATTCTATTGCAGGAATTCGTTCAGCTAGTTGCGTGCAGTCGTTTATTCGAATTTCTGATACAAATTTATACACGCTTGGAACTTTATATTTTTCGAAAAAAATGTAACTGCATATCATACTGACATGCTTTACTTGGATTATTACGATTTTATAGTTTAAAATAACTTTTTTATTTAAATAAAAAATGTATTTAAAATTCGAGCGCTCGATCTTTCTATATTCCCCACAGTTGTGACAAAGTTTTTAAAACTCACGGTTGAAGCATCAACAACATTAATTTGGCGATTGTGAATCCTCTTTCGTTAAAGCTCCTTCGGCTTAAACGAACACATTCTCATTACTTCGCGCTCGAATTTGTCCTTCAAATTGTATATTATTTTCATTAATGTGTATTATTACATTTCATAACATGCATTCGTCTCGTGTAAAAAAATGCACATTCTTAAAAAAACTGTTGTTATTAAATATTTTAAAGAAACTTTTTCAGTTTTTTGAAAAACTGAATTTGCGCATTTCCAATTTTAATTTTTTGAGTTAAAAGTTACACGCGCGGTCTACATAGTAGCTTGACGGTTTTTTAACTTCTAAATTATATCCCTGACTTTAGTGACCAAGACTTTGTTAAATGAATTTTCTACCGAAGCTCAACCAGTTATGATAATCTTGTAAGGCATTCAAAATCAAACGTACAGAGAACTTTTTGAATTTTTATCCAAAATGGCTGGCTAATGAACTTGATCTTCATTTTAGGATTTAAATTAATTTAAATTAATTAATTTGATTTTAATTAATTTGAGAATTAGTTTACGAAAGAAAAGTCAATTTAGGCAATTTTTTTAAAGTTATCGTGCTAACAAAAAAATATATACAAACGAAAGAACAGACAGACAGACTAACAGACACATGCGTAAAAACCTGTTTTTCGGATTCAGAGGGTCTCAAAACTTGGTTATTTGACCAAAGCTGG
>NC_046662.1:42654800-42667221 GCF_010883055.1 Belonocnema kinseyi | reverse complement strand
ACAAATCTAATACCTTCACTGATGAGAGTGTAAAAAATGTAATACTTGAAGAATATCACACCGTACATTTATTTTTTGTTTAATACGAAAAATCCAATTTTCCAAGCTTGTCTAATTTTGTATTAAAAATTCAAATAAACGACTGTACACTTCTACTTTCACCCCCTTCATTTAAAATGTCTTTTTAAAAAGTTTTCTTATGAAAATTTGGTGCCAGATTTTTTTTAATTAGCCATAACACTTTTTTATAACTATTACCTTATTTAAATATCCAGGCATTGATTTAGTTGGTCAAAATGCACTTCAGTTTAGAAGAGATTTTTATTCACCACTCTTTTTTGCAAGTATAAAATTAGTTGATATACCTTTAAAAAAAAACTTTCTTTCTCTTTTTCTAAAAAAATTCCCATTTTTCCTGTTTTTGCTTAATTTCTATTTATCTAATAGAAATAAATAAATAATCACATAATTTAGAAAATAAAAGTATTATTGGTTATTATATGGGTTATTATACTGGTTGTATATTATATTTATGATTACATATTTATCTTTCTTAGATGAGAATTTTATTATTAAATTTTGTAGGGATACCATTATTATTTTAACTAATTATTGATGTATTTTATTGAACATTCATCGAATTTGGTTGAAAATTCATTTTTTTTAAATATAGCTCTTTGTTGAACATTTTCCTTTCCTAGTACAAAATGTACACATTCTGGCTTATGATTTTTATTTTTTGTTGAAAAATAACTTTTCTTGTTGAAAATTTCCATTTTTATTGAAACTCAAATTTGGTCCAAAATATTTGGCTGGAGCTAAAAAACTAATTTTTGTTGTAAAAAATTTGTCTAATTTATCTTCTTACTCTTTTTTAGTAAATATTACATCGTGTTTCGTTAAAAATTAAACTCTTTGAATCACTAGTTACATGCTGTTTTGGTTGAAGATTCAATTATTCTGTTGAAAATTACTTTTTTGGTTCGAAATTCATTACTTTAGTTGGAAATTTATCTCCTTAGTCAAAAATGGAGCGTTCTTTTTCGAAAATAATTTTTTTGTTCAAAATTGATCTTTTTTGTAGTACAAATTATATCATTTTCGGTTTAAAATGTAACTGTTTGAATGACTACTGATAATCCGTTTTTGTTAAAATTAGAACGATTTTGCAGAAAATTCGTTTTTTTTAAGATTAACTTTTTCTATTGGAATTTTATGCTTCTTTAATAGAAACTTTAGTTATTTGGTTGAAATTGGTTTTTTCTTATATTCGACTTCCTCAACAGAAAATAAATTTTCTTGTTTGAAAAATAATGTTTTTGATTAAAAATTGAACCGTTTGGTGAAAATTTGTGTTTTTCAGTACAAAACAAATTTTATTGGTTGTAAATAAATGTTTTTTTTTAAATTTACCTGTTTTACTGAAAATTCATCTCTTTTGCTAGCAATTTCATTTTTTCTGGTTAAAAATGCAAGTACTTATTCAAAAATTAATAATCTGTTTTGGTTGAAGATGGAACTTTTTAAGCAAATTGTTCCCTTAATTAATTGAAATAGGAACTATTACATTTTTTGCTGTGAATTGATTATTTTGCTTAAAATACTTTGTTAAAATATTTTTTTTTTGTTAGTTCAGCATTTTTAATTTTAGTTTAAAATCAGTTCGAAAATTTTTATATTTTGTTAAAAATTATTTGTTCGTATTCAGCGGATTTAACTATTTCATTTTCTATTTAAAACTCAATTTTTGAGTACTCAATTTAACAAGCTTCAAACCCACAAACTCCAAACCCTAATCAATAAGCCCTAAGCCCAAAAGCTCCATATCAACAAACCCACAAATCCCAAACCAAAAAGCTCCAAACCCACAAAATCCAAATCCACACGCTCCAAATACAGAAGCTCTATATCCACAAATCGACAAACCCCAAACCCACAAACCTTTAATCCACAAACCCCAAACCCACAAGCTTTAAATCCCCAAACTCCAAAACAAAAGCTCTATATCCACAAATCTACAAACCTCAAACCCACAAACCTCAAATTCACAAACCCCAAACCCACAAGCTTCAAATCCCCAAACTCCAAATACAAAAGCTCTATACCCACAAATCTATAAAACTCAAACCCACAAACCTCAAATTCACAAACCCCAAACCCACAAGATCTAAATCCACAAACTTCAAATACAGAAGCTCTATATCCACAAATCTATAAACCTCAAACTAACGAAGCCGAAACCCAATAACTCCAAATTATACCAATTTCTTAATAAGTATTATAAGATGTTAGTTATTTGGGTTTGCGGAATCGAGCTTGGTCGATTTGGTGTTTTTATTTGTGGGTTTGGGGTTTGTAGATTTCTGGATATGAAACTTGTGGGTTTGGGCGTTGTGGGTTCGGGTTTCATACGCTTGTGTGTATGGAGCTTGTGGGTTTGGGGTTTGGGGTTTGGGGTTCGTGGGTTTGGGGTTTGTAGGCTTGTGGATATAGAGCTTGTGTATTTGGAGTTTGTGGATATAGAGCTTTTTGTTTGGGGTTTGTTGGTTTGTTGATATGGAGATTGTGGGTTTGGGGCTTGTTGGCTTGAGGTTTGTGGGTTTATGGCTTATTAATTTGGTGCTTGCAGGTTCTGGACAAAATTTATGCAGAAATTTAAGGTTTTTAAACATTTTTTAAAAATTCTACTGCAAATCCTGACGTGCTGGTTCAATTCCGCGAATGGATTCGTGTTCAGCCACCCCCAAAACACAAAGAATCCCTATTAGAATCCCAGTAGAATTTTAAACCATTTTGTGGTATCGTGTAGGTTGTGTATTTTGCCGAAAATTCTTATTTTTAGCAGAAAATTCATCTTTTTGTTTAAATATGATAGATTTGGTTAAAATGAAATTATTTTTACTTAAAACTTCTGGAATATAATGAATTCATTATTCATATAATACTCATATAATATACAATTTAGATCCCTTTAAATAATTATGGAGAACACTCGTGATTCGTGAATAAAATCATGTCATGAAAAAGAAATTCTCCTTGAAGAAACGATAAGTTATTGTATTTTATTCAATTTCCAATCAGCAAATTTAGAAATCGATAACAGTATGTTTCGAAAGGTGTCTTGTTAAAAGGTGCTTCTTGTTTTCATTTCATTATAAAAGCAAATATTTGGTAAGCTTTGTTCTACTGGTTCCTCCGTGTCTGAGCATACACTTCTGTTTCCACTTGATAAATAAGGTCATACTTACCTTGAGATTTTTTCAGTAATGAAATAAAACATTTTTTGTAATAAATTATTTTGTATTCTGCGGGTTTTAAAAAACTTTTTACGACGAATGACACTTGCATACAGATGTATAATATTGTACATTATTAAATGTTATCTGTTAATAATATTATTCAGTAAGTGTGCACAGCTAATAAATTCAGATCGCAGAATGAAGTTAGTTCGCAGAGATGCTTTTGTCATTTTTTATTTCTTTTTTTTTATTGTTTCCTTTTATTATTTAAAGTTTAGAAGTACGTAAAATGGTTATATTTTACAGTTAAATAAATAATTGAAATCAATTATTATTTAAACGATCCATTTTCATCTGAAATTTCCAGAATTACTAGAATAAACGTTTAAAATTAAACAATTTTATATTATGAATTTTAAATGTCTACTTTTAGACTTAATGGCTATAAAAATCAAGAACCTTATTGTTCTTGGGCTCAAAATTGAAAATAATTTCACTCATAAGCATTTGAAACTGAAAATTAATTAATTTTGCAACAAAAATTGGGCTAGTTTAAATTTTCAGCATCTAAGATGAAAAATTTTCTAATTTCAATGTCTAAAAATCGTACAATATCAAATGATTTAAGGCAGCTTTTAAATTTTTTAAGGCCTCTTCTACTTTAATATATAAAAAAATAATAAAATGCTACCTGAAAACTAAAAATATGATTCACAAATAATTTTTCTTTGAAGCTTGAGTTGGAAATATTTAATTTTGAAAGTTTTACCTAGTTTACAAGTTCAAAAATTTCTAGCTTTTCTAATTGATTAAGTTCAGCGGATCATGTTAAATATAAAACTCTTGATTTAATTAATTAATTAAATCTCAACAATGATTACTTCAATATCAAGATGCAGGAAACGTCTTTTCAAGTTATTATTTTTTTAATTTGATAGAAAATATTTATTAGGATTATAATTGATTATAATAAGAAATATCGCATCAAATTCGTTATTCTAATTGTTTCAGTTAGTACTTGTAGTCTCTTATATTTTAGTACTGCAATATAAAATCTAGGTGGCGCTAGTGTCTCGAAATATCTTAAGAAGGTCGACTTTTTAACAGGCGAAATGTAAAGCAAATAGTAAATATTAAAAAAATATTAATAAACAATCTCCTTCGACGGAATTTTTATCATATAGTTCGAGTTTGTTTTTTAGATTAATTAAAATTTTTTTTTCGCCGAGAAAAAACAGTTTAACACAAAACGTGTTTTTCAAAGTAAGCGAGTGAAATTTCGTCTGAAACCCGTTGTTTTTCATGAATATTTACTTTATTATTTATTACCTGTTTTGACTTGACAAAAAATTCATAAATTAACTTTTATGCAAAAATTAAATTGCACCCCAAAAATTCGACCTTCTTTCGTCAGTTCACACTTTGCTCACAATAAAATGATACATGATTAATTTTCCAAAATTAATTTGAAAAATAATCCTTTTGATAAGAAAATTATGAAAAACATTATACAAATTGATAAACATTTTCAATATTTAATATTCCTGCGCACTTAAGCTAACAATTTCGAATTTTTTATAAATGATCTAGAATATAATATTATTTATCTTTTATGTCAGTGCTTATTCCTTAGAAATGATTAGAAACAAGGAATATTATATTTAAACAATTATAAAGTTTCAAATAGGACTTCAAATTTCTAAAAATTGTAGGTTCTGTGACTTTTTTAAATCCTAAATACTATTTTTAAACCAAAATCATCATCAAGATTTCCAGGTTGCCACAGTCTTAGTTTATGTTAAGATTTTGAACCGGAAATGTGTATTTTTAATTTAAAAAATTATTAAATTAAAAGGGTTACAAATTTTTCAAAAACTTACGTTTTTCAGTTTTACTGGCTTTTTTACAGGGAATTAAAATTTTTAAACTAAAAAGATGAAATTTAAAGTGTTCATAATTTTTCATCGAAAATAATTGTTTATTTTAATAAAAATGTATTATATTTTAATGAATATTTACAGTCATTTAAAAACTGCAGGTTATACTAATGTATGTCACCTGAACGTTGACCAATAAAAAAAAATGGAAAATAAAAAACAAATCGAAAAAATAGACAAATAAAAAAACAAAATGACAAATAATATTTACAAGCTTGAATAATTTCCAAATGTTTAATTGATCTTTCTTGTTCATAATTCAACAATTTTAATGACAACTTGTATTTTTTAATTCAAAATGAAACTACTTTTCTTAAAAAGTAATCTATCAGGTTTTAAATAAAATTCCTTGGTTGAAATTTCGAATCTTTGTAGGTTGAAAATTATTATTTATTTGAACTAAGAATGTAAATACTATTTCAGTTCAAGATACCGTAATTTAAGTAAAAAATGTATCTCTTGAGAAGAAAATTCATTTTTTTGTTTAATTTGATTGTTTAATTTTTGCTTAAAAAATGTCCTTTTTTAGTTGGAAATTCATCTTTTTTTGGTAGAAATTAATCTTCTTGGTCGAAGATTTATCTTTTTGGTTAAAAATGCAATTATTCTAGCTGAAGATTCATTACTTTAGTTTAAATTCATTTTTCTGGTGTAAAGTTAAACTATTCCAGTTGAAAATGTACAATTTCAGTTAAAAATTTAAAACTGTGTTTGAAAACGTATCTATTTTTTTAGAAGTCGATTTTTTTGTGATAAGAATTTTTTCTAACTGAAAATTTAACTTATTCTAATTAGATATTCCATAGTTTCAGATAAAAATTTATCTTCCTGGTTGAGCATTAATTTTTTGAATAAAAAACTTAATTATATAAGTTTTAATTGAAATTTTTTTTAATTTAAAAATTCAACTACTTGTTTTAAATTTAAACTCCTTTGTTGAAAATAAATTTTCTTCTTTAAAGATTCATTATGTGAATTGAAAATTTCACCATTCTATGCTTGGTTGAAATTGTACCTTTTTTTGTAATGACATCACAACTAGTCAAAACTAGTCTTATAGTAAAAAATTGAATTTCTTTGTATGAAATTTACTTATGATAGTCGAAGAGTCATCATTTCATTTCAATATTTATCAGCTTGAATAAAAATTAATTCCTTCTACTGAAACTTTGAATGTCCATTTTTGGTTGAAAATTGATCTTTTTTTTATTAAGATCTTAAGAATTTGGATTAAAACTGGTATTTTTAAATTTAAAATTAAACTATTTTTGTTTAAAATTCCCATTAAAAATGTAAAATTTTAGTTGAAAATTCAACACTTTTTTTTGAAAATGTAACTTTTATTTAAACGTTAGTTTTTTCTGTGTAAAGTAAGTTATCTTTAACTAAAAATTTAACTACTTCTAATTCAATGTTCCATAGTTCCAGTTTAAAATTCATCTACCAATTTAACCATTAATTTTTTGAATCATAAGTTTAAAATTTGGTTAAAATTTCATTTGAGCCGGAAAAACCCAGTGGGCACAAAGTTTGGCGACGTCTTTACGACGTCGTTGCGACATCTTTACGACAACAACGCAGATCTTAGCCGATATGCGCGCACTCCCTCCGTAATTAATTACCTTTCCGATCATACAGTAGATTCACATGTTTGCCGCAAGTGTGTAAACGTGGATTAACTTGTAGAAGATATTTAAAAAAAAGTTTTAAAAGATGGCGACGTCCTTACGACATCGTAACGACATCTTTACGACATCGTTACGGCATCTTTACCAAATCTTTACGACATCTTTACGACATTTTATGTCCATGTCGTTAAGGTGTCTTTAGGATATCGTAAATAAGTCATATGATCCGACGATGTCCTTACGATATCGCAAAGACACTGAAACGACATGGACATAAGATGTCGTAAAGATGTCGTAAAGATTTCGTAAAGATGCCGTAACGATGTCGTAAAGATGTCGTTACGATGTCGTAAAGACGTCACCATCTTTTAAAACTTTTTTTTAAATATCTTCTACAAGTTAATCCACGTTTACATACTTGCGGCAAACATGTGAATCTACTGTATGATCGGAAAGGTAATTAATTACGGAGGGAGTGCGCGCATATCGGCTAAGATCTGCGCCGGTTTACATTGTGCTCATCAGTGCGTGGGCGTATCGCAAGTGGCTGCCCACAGTACGGACCTGAAATCATTAATTCGCCGCTTTGCGAATCTTTCGTCCCTTCTCTCTACTTCCCCTCGCACTTTATATAACACTCTCGGCAATTCCTCTCTCTCCGGCCTCTTAGCGCCATCCTGTTTCCTGTGATGATGTTTTGATTTCAAATCTTTGCTCCTTGTGCCCATTCGCAATGAAAATTATGGTCAAAGACGTAAAGTTATTACTTCCTTTCAAGTTTCGTTCCTATTAATCCTATCTTCTTCTCTTCACCAGATAAATCCACTACTAATTGCATCCGTTTTTTTTTAAATTGCATCTGTTTATATGCCAAGACTAGCCTACATCATTTTTAATGTTAAAATGTTTTTTAAATACCGATTTTGTTCTTGACCATGGTCAAGAGATGCCTACCAAGTGCCTGTTTCTCTGTTTTATCACGCCTGAGTGAACATCGCACATCACTCGCAGATTCTTTCACGCATCCCCGCGGCGCACAATCGGGAAAAAGTAAATTTTGTGGTTCAAAATACGATTCCGGCTGACCCTGTGGTCCGATTTGGATGTTTTTTTTCAAAAAGCTGATAAAATTCTAAAGAAAGTTGTCGAGCCTGAGTTTTTATTAGAATTTTTAGTTTTTTTTATAAATAAATATGACGAAAAAAGGGAAATTTTTTCTATTTGACGTTATTGGTGCTCGTCAATAATAGGAAAATTGTTTTAATCTTCGGCATTTCATGGATTTACATCACATAAAGATATTCCATCATGATACAAAAACAAACAAACAAATTTATGAACAAATTATTTGTTGAAAATGTCTTTTGTATAATTTTCAGTAGTTTAGCCGTTTTTTTCATTATATTGCAATAAATTTAAAGCGAAACAATATTTTAATGCAAAAAATTTCTATTCAGACTATTCGTGTTAATATCAGAAACAAATTTAATAAACAAATGCATTATTCAGGCATTTGTCGTAAGAAAAATTAATTTTTTTCAATGTCAAATTTTTTAAATGAGGAACTTCATGATAATTTTAGCAGCATCCATCAAGATTTGATCATTTTTTTTTTTTACAAATGGAATAAACAAATGCATAAGTCGGGCATTTGTTGACGAAAAATTAGATTTTTTTTCATTCAGTCCTTATAATTAAAAACTTTGTTAATTTCAGTAACATTCATAATAATTTTCTAAATTTCATGATTTTTTGAACAAATTTAATAAACAAATGCATTATTTGGGCATTTGTAGACGGAAAAACTTGTTGTTTTTTTCAATGTCAGTCCTTTTAATTGAGAACTTTACGACCATTTCAGCATTTGTTTATTAAATTTGTTTAAAAAATCATTTCATTTGTGAACTAATTATAAATGTTGCTAAATAAAATTTAGTTCTCAATTAAAAGGACTGACATCGAAAAAACATAATTCGTTAACAGATGCACGAATAATGCATTTGTTTAATAATTTTTTTTGAAATCATAAAATCAATGAACTAATTATGAATGTTGCTGAAATTAACATGAAATTCTCAATTAAAAGGACTGACATAAAATAAAAACGAATTTTTTATCTACAGATGCCCGAATAATGCATTTGTTCATTAAATTTGTTTGATAAAATCATAAAACTCATTAACAAATCATGAATTATCTAAAATTATCATGAGAACCTAATTTTAAAAAATTGACATACAAAAAACGAATTTTTTTTTATATAACTTAAAACAAAGTTCAATTTTGAAAAATGATAGAAAACACATTTGCAAAAAATAATTTGTTTATGAACAATTTTTTTGTTAATTGTATTATGATGAAATATCTTTATGTAATGTTCATTTAAAAGCCAATTCTGCAAGTTGGGAACTTAATGAAAAATTCAGCAAAATTCATGATTAGTTCCTAAATTTTGATATATTTTTTAAAATTTAATAAAAAAATGCACTATGCAGGAATTTGTCGATAGAAAAATTAATTTTTTTTCGATGCAAACTTTCTGCATTTAGGAAAATCATTATAATTTGAGAAAAATTCATAATTTTTTGTTCAATTGCGATTTTTTTAAAAACAAGTTTAATAAACAATTGCATTTTGGGTCATTTTTGACGGACAAATTCTTTTTTTTTCTATGTCAACATTTTTAATTGGGATTTTCATGATAAATTCAGCCACATTCATGACTATATAATAAATCTTATAAGTAAAAAAATCAATAAACAAATGCATTATTCCACCAGCTGTCGATAAAAAATTGTTTTTTTTTTGTCGATATAGTCTTTTTCATTAGGAACCTAATGAAAATTACATTAACACTTATACTTAGTTGGTAAATTCTATGACGTTTTAAAAAAATGTAATCAACATATCCATTATTTAAGTATCAGTAGAATTAGAATTAGATTTTTAACGGAAAATTTAATTACTCTCTTTTTGGTCAAAAATTTATCTTTTCTGGATCAAAAGTCAATTATTTGACTGAACATTTATATTTTTATTTCGAAATTAAACTACTTATTTAAAAATTTATGTACTACGTGAAAAATTTGCCTTTATTGTAGAAAATTAATCTTTATGTTTGAGAATTGATCTTTTTTGAGAAGATTGAGCAGTTTAGTTGAAAATTCATCAGTTTTCAGGTTAATCTTCTCGTTAAAAATTTCTTCCCCTCGGTTGAAAATTCAGGTATTTCTCTTAAATATTTATCATTTTACTTTAAAATTTATCCTTCAGGTAGAAAATAAAATATCTTCACTAAAAGTTAAACCCTTTTATTGAAACTTAATTTTTTTAGTTAGAGATTCATTATTTTAATAAAAAATTAATTTTGTTGTTGAAATTTGAGCTATTTGTTTTAAAAAATAGCTTTTCGTTTGATGAAAAGGAATTTTTCGGTAATTCTTCCGGTAAATATTCCGAAAGAAAAAATTTGTTTTAAAATTTACATTTTTCTAAAAACAAATCTATTAAACAAATTCATTATTTGGGCATCAATCGATAGAAAATTGTTTTTTTTTTCGATGTTAGTCGTTTTAATTGGGAACTTAAGGATAATTTCATTAAAACTCTACTTAGTTGATAAATTTTATGCTGTTTTAAACAATTTTAATAAACTGAAGTAAGAGAGTCAATATTCAACCAAACAATTACACTTGTAACAAAAAAATTAATTTTCATAGAAAGACAAATATTAAACAAAATAAATCAACTTTTAACCAAAAAGTCAAATTTTATTCAATCAAGATGAATCATTTTATGCCAAAATTTTTATTTTTTGACAAAATACAGGAATTTTCAATAAAATAGTTGAATTTTCAGCTAAACTAGATACATTTTCAACCACAAAAAAACATTTTTGAGTTTTTAAAGAGATGAATTTTCAACCTGAAACAACGTATTTTGAAAAATTATTTGTATAAATTTTGAATGAATAAATTAATTTTAATATATGATAATGAGTCTCCAGCTAAATAATTGAATGTTCAAAAAGTAGTTAAATTTTCTCCTAAATTTGTGAATTTTTTACAAAATTGTTAAATTTTTAAACTAAAAGTCCAATTCTTAAACAAAAATTGAATTTTTTATCAATTTTTTCTAATTCTAAGGCAAAAAGACGAATTTTATATACAAAACAGTTAAATGTTAGACCGCAAAATATAATTTTTTAAGAAAAAGTTAATTTGCAAACAAATAGATGGTTTTTATGCTAAAAGTACTTGATCTTGCAATAAAAAGTTGAGTTTTTAACCTAAAACGATAACTAAAAAAACTTCATAGTTTATATTATAAAAAAAACATATATTTAGTAAAATTAATTAGATTGAACAAGATAAAAAATTTTCTACAAAATACTTGAGTCCCCAGGTAAGAGAGATCAATTTTCAACCAAAAAATTACACTTATAACAAACAAAACAATTTCTTACAGAAAGATGAATTCTCAAAAAAAAAAATTTTAACTGTGTAGATAAATTTTCAATTAGGAGGAATAATTTCCTTTCAAAAAAGACAAACCTTTAACAAAATGCATGAATTTTCAATAAAATAGTAGAATTTTTAACTCAAGCTGGTACAGTTTCAACCCGACAGAATGTATTTTGAAAAAATATTTATATAAATTTTAAAATAAGGAAAATAATTTTCGAATAAAATAATAAATCTCCAGATGAAAAATTAATTCTTAATTTTTTACCACTTTGTTTAATTTTCAATGTAAATTTTCGTACTAAAAATATGAATTTAAAAAAATGTAATAGTGGTATTTCAAAAAAAAAAGATTATTTTTAATAAAAACAATTCAATTTAATCAAAAAGAGGAGTTTTACACACCTGAAAAATTGAATTTTGAATAAAGTATACAAATTTCCTACTAAATGGGTGATTTTTCCACCAAATTGTTCAATTTACTGTCACATTGTTAAATTTTTCAGCCGAAAATACAAATTTTCCGCAAAACTGACAAATTTGAAACTCAAAAATGTAAATTCTCAACAAAAAAGTTAATTTTCGATCGAAAAAAAATATATATTTTTCACTAGAAACAAACATCTATTTTTAACTAAAAATATAAAATGTCTATAAAGAAAAGAATTTTTCAAACCAAAGAAAAAAAATTTGAATTAAATTTTTGTAATTTTTAGCCAAAAATACATTTTGCACCTTGAAGAAATTATAAACATGAACGTTTTTACGAATCTCACGATATTCTGCATGATTTTCTAAAATTCCAGAATAACACCTGCCTTATCTCTCGATGACCGCTTATTTGTTTATTTATTTATTATCATTTTTTCATTTATAATTATTTAATATAAAATTAATGCTAATTTTACTGGCTGCTAATAATATTTTTCGGCAAATAACAAGTAATACTGTTAAAGTTATCAATAAATAAATTAAAAATTTTTTATCTTCAATTTACTATTAGTACTACAGTTAAAACTAGATGGTGCTGATTACAGCCGCTTACAATAAAATTGTTTACCTTTTGCTTTTTAGTGATTCGTAGAATTTTCAATATCTTACACAAGAAATGGTTTTACCTCGCCACTTTTATACATTTAAGACATCATATAACC
>NC_046662.1:42645251-42654790 GCF_010883055.1 Belonocnema kinseyi | reverse complement strand
CCCCCCCCCCCCGCCCTTCCTCTTACTTAAATACTTGACGACATTTATGCATGGCACTAAAATAAAAAAAAAATAAAAACGGTTGGCCTATTTAAAAAAAAAGTAAATTTTTATTTTCGATTTTTTAAAAGCATACTTTGTTTAAAAAGTAATGGAAAATATTGGACATTTTTGCATTTTAGAATATTACATGCGGAAAATAATCATGATAGAAATTAAATTGTTTAAACTTACATATCTGTAACTTACAAAAATGGAATGCCTTATCACTAATATTTCAGGTGATATGACATTGTTTGCATATGGATTGAAGCTGACAAAATTTTCTACAAATATGAAAAAATTTTTTGGTTCTTGAATAAGTTCAAATTTTAGGTTTAAAAAAAACACACATTTTTTTAATGAGAAATTGAGCTCTTTTTAAAATATCTTATTTTCCCCAATTCTTCTTACGCAAATAAAAAATTCACTATAGCAACTACATTTTAGCTTATGAGGAATACAAAATATTTTTAAAAAAGGCTGAATTATATAAAAAAGTATTTTTTTTTGATGCTATAATTTTGAACTTATTAGAAAATGCAAAAAAAATTGTTTTTTAAACTTCAAACATAATATTTAGCACAAAATCAAATACCCAAGATCGGCAAAAAAAATTGAACAATTGAGAAAGAATTGATGACGGTCATTGAAATTAAAAGATTTGAACTTTTAAAGAGAACAGTTCAAAAAAATTATAAGTTATAAAAACTGAACCTTAAATTTAAACACTGAAAGTGGAATACTTTTCAATTATAATCTTTCAAAATTAATGCCTAAAAAATATTAATTTCATCAATTTCTCTGCAACCGTCTTCAAGTTATCGTATTTACGAAAAAGTGTGACATTCACACGCATCCAAACACACACAAAGTACTTAATCATTCTGAAAATAAGAATGATTTAAAATTTGCAAAAAAAAAAAACAAAGATTGGTTGAAATTTTAACCATCAAAATATTTTCATTATTAATCAAATAAAGTAGAATCAACCCAAGCTATATAATTTTCTTCCTTTGAATTTTGAATGAAAACTGATACATTTTCAAATAAACAGTTGCGTTTTTAGTCAAAAGGATAAAATTTATACGATGAGAGATACATTTTCAAGTCAAGAAGACAAATTTTTAAAAAAAGTCGAATTTTCAACTGAAAGATATCTTTTAGTCAATAGAGAAGAAAAATTTCATTCAAAATGTGAAATTTTCAAAGTAGAAAAGACGACCTTGCCAAAAAACAGATGAATTTTTAACTAAGAATATTAATATTTTACAAAAAAAGGCTTTTCAACAAATCACATACAGTTTTAAAAAAACAGTTGAATTTTTAAACTAAAAAATATTGATTTTTGAACAAAAATGGAATCGATAAATTTTAGTTAAAAAAAATAGTTTACAATAAGAAAAAAAAATTTTCTACATGATCGTTGACTTTTCCACACTAAAATACGAATTTTAAACAAAAATGTAATTTTCAAAAGGTTGCGGTTTTAACCAAATAATGAAGCTGAAAATTTAAGGATTAATTAATAATAATAAATTAAACTAATATACATCAGAACATTTCAATTTTCTACTTAAGAGCTGAATTTTTAACTAAAATGATAAATTTTCGCAACAGTTGATATTTCAATAAAAAACAGTTTAATTGTGAATCTAAAACCAATTTAATTTAACCCAGAAAGGCAAATTAAAAAAAATGAATCCTCATCTAAGAATGATTAATTTTCAGCCAAGAATTTGCCTTTTTAACCAACAAAATGGATTTTTCACCAACAAAGATAAATTTTTAAACCAAATACATACATTTTTAATTAATAGGTACATTAAGTGGATTTTATACTAAAATGATGAATCTTCGAGTTGAAAAAAAAACTTTTAACAAAGTAGTTAAATTTTTAACTGTTTTATTAATTTCCTATAAAAAAATTCATTTTCAGTTTAAGAATGTGAATTTTCAACTTTTAGAAGAGATCAAATTTAAAAAAAGATGAATTTAAAAGAAAATTTCGTAGTCAAGAAACAAAAAAGAATTAAACTAAATTGTTGATTTTGTATGACAAATAGACGACTTCTTAATAAAAAGTTGCAATGAAAAAGAAGAAATAATTTTTAAATGAATAGTTAACTTTTTTCTAAATAAATATATTTTTAAATAAAATGATGAATCATTGAGTAGAAGATATTAACTTTTAACAATGTAGTTAAATTTGCAAATTTTTTGACAAATTTTCTATAAAAAAATTTAATGTCCAGTTTGAAAATGTAAATTTTCAACATTCAAAGGAGATAAAATTTTGAAAAAAAGATATGAATTTTGAAACAAAAAGAACGCATTTTCACTAAAATAGTTGAATTTTCCAAAAAAATTTCTTAGTCAAGAAAGGGAAGAGAATTTAACTAAGTTGATGAATTCTTAAGATGAAAATATGATTTTTTAATCAAAAAATTTTCAATGAAAAAGAATGATGAACCATCGAATAAAAAAATTAACTTTTAAAAAAGTAATAAAATGTTCAACTTTCAAGATAAATTTTCTATAAAATAGTTTGAATTTTAGTCCGAGAATATAAGTTTTCAACATTCAAAAGAGATAAAATTTCGAAAAAAAATTAATTTTCAAACGGAAAGTACGAATTTTTATTATAATAGTTAAATTTTATACCAAAAAAATTTAGTTCGTATTTCAGTTCACATTTAGGTCAAAAACGAGAAAAGACAGATAAGAGGGAAATAGGGGAAATTCTGTGAACCCTAGGATAAATGAATATAATGTTTGATAATTTATAGACCAACGAATAATAAGTTAAATAATCATTGAAGTTAATTTTTGAAAATTTTAAATTATTAGATTAGATTTAAATATAATCTATTTAAATGATAAAATTCTACTTTTTTTAAACTAACTACGTATTGTTATTAACACATTTTTATACGACGAAAGCTATTTAACTTTCGTTTTTTTGTGATTTGCTGACTTAAATATATACGCTATGTAAGTTAGCATAGTAAAATCGTTAAAAGAACCCCCCGCCCCACTCAAAAAAAAGACTTTCATAAATTATGCAAGACCCATTAATAATTTTTATGGACAGTTTTGAAACAGCAATAGTTAAATAAATAGTTAATTATTTCCAAAAGTAAATTATTAATCTCAATCATTTATTTGCAATTTACAATTAACAATTTACAAAACATTTAGAATTTTGTTCTTAACTATTATAGCATATTTTCACCAAGCTGTAATTTTTTAATGCATTTGAAGACTAAAAATTTAAAAACGAAGCTTTTTTCACCTAACCTTCATAATATGTGTCAAATGAACGAATTTTTGGTGTTAAAAGTGACTGAAAATCCAATTCTGATGTTTGCATCTGTACATTGGAATCTGTTAATTAAAAAAACTACAGAATTTTTTGACTTTATTTTTTGTAAACTCTCTTGCTTCACATGTTAAAACTTTTCACTTTTGTGATATTTTCTGTACGGCGAGCCATTATTTATTCATAGACTTTTAAAAAATACATTTTTCATCAATCCACGCTCCCTTTAAATATTGCATTTTTTATGGAAAACTAAAAAAATGTGCAACCCTAAAATATTTGACGAAATAAGAATTCTGTTGAATTCTGTTGAATTCTGTTCAATTAAGAAAAACTATTATTTTTCTAAACCTAGTGCAAATCATCTAAATGCATTTTTTTAAAATGAAAACAGATTAGATTACGTTTACAATTTCAGATTTGGGCTTTCTTATTATTTTAATAAAGTAAAAATGTTACACAATCTTGCCATTTAATTTTTCTATCTCACAAAATTTTGCCATTTCTAAAATATTTTTTACTTACTATATACAGTCCTTAATAAGTTTATATATTTTTACAGAAATTTTTTTTTTACTATAGAATTAAGAAATATCTTATAAATTCGAATTTGTAATTTGTTTACTAATATCCCGTGACCCGCTTTTCTTTTGTAACTTTTGTAATTTTTCGTTGTAAAATTTTACTAATATTTTTAATTGTTAACAATTTTTCTGTAGAGATTCAATAAAAACTATTGTGAAAGAAAATAAGATACAAATTAAAAAATAAACTTCTGTAGACACTCAAGTTAATTTTTTTTCAAGCAAAAAATTTTTTACCAAGTATGCAGTATAATTGCAGTCTTCTATAGCAAATTAGAAAAATTTACAACTGAAAAAATTCGGAAAAAAGTCAGTGAATGAAATCAATCACAAACATTAATTTGTAATAAAGTGGTTTAACTTTCTACCAAAAAAGTTAATTTTTAAGCAAATAGTTGCATTTTCTACCAAAGCAGTGGAAGTTTTAAGTCAAAAAGATACATTTTTAACAAACTAGTTATTTCCTCAACTAAAACAGAATCATCTTTAACAAAAATTTTCATTTGTATCAAACAAGATTAAATTTCTACCAAAACAAATGAATTTTCTACCGAAAAGAAACTACTTCAATTAGCTCTCAACCAAATATTAAAATTATCAACCAAAAAAACTATAATTTAAGAGGAAAAATATAATATTTAAATATTTTAATTAAAAAGGAAAGTAAAATTTTAATTCCTTAAATGAATTTTTACAAACAAACAAAATTCAACAAATAAAAAGAATTTTTTAAATACATAAATTTCTAAAAAGAAAAGAATAATATAAAAAAAGAATTTTTACTAAAGTGTTTCATCCTTTAAGCAAAAAATATAATTTTTAACAAAAACTATAATAGTTGATACCTGAACTAAAAAGATTTAAATACAGTTAAAAAGAATAAGTTTCAATCAAATATTTCAATTTTTAACCAAAAAAAGTTTAGTATCCACCAGGAATTGTGAGTTTTCAATGAAAAAGTGAAATTTTTAACAATAAAAAAATAAATTTTCAAAGCAAAACTAAACAGTTAAATTTTTAGTTTAAAAACTAAAAAAAAAATGATTTTCAAGAAAACTGAGCCAGATCTTTTTTCAAGAAAATGATAGAATAGAATAGAACATTTAAATTTCACTGACAAAAAGAATAATTTTCAACCAAATAGTTGAATTTTCAACAACAACAAAAATGTATTTTCAAACAGCAAAATATTTAGAAAAAAATTTAATTTTGCAACTAAACAGAGGAATCTTCAATTAAAATTAAAAATCTGTAAACATAAAAATAAATTTTCAACCAAGTAGTTGTATTTACAACTAAATAATTGATGTTGCGAACTAGAAAGTTGAATTGTGAACCAAGTGGTAGAATGGTCGAACGAAAAAGATAAATTTTGAACTAAAAATAAATTAGTTAATTTTTCAGTTGGAAGAATAATTTTAAACAAAGTACATTAAATTGTTAGGAAATAGTGGAATTATCAACTAAAAAATATTATTTTTCATGCAAAAATTAATTAGTTAAATTCTTAGTTAAAAAACTATTTTTTAACATAAATGAAAATTAATTTCCAACAAAATACATTTTAATTTTAGGATTGTAAAAAATCTTGCATTTTTTAACTTTGTTCAAACAATCGAAAGGAAATATTTTTCAATTGAAGACAGGCTACTTCACGTTTACAATTGCAGAATATCACGTTTTTGTTTCAATAGATTTAAAAATGTTACACAATCGCCTTATTTGATTAAACTTTTATATGTTTTACCTTTTTCATTTTTATGACCTTTTTTTAATTTTTAATTGCTACTAATCGAAAATTAATATTTTACTGATTAATGATGGATCACTTTTGCCTGTTCCAATACGTAGAATTTTAATCGTAACTAATTAAATATCAAAGTAACTATTAATTATAATAAAATAATAAAAATAATAAATCCTGGAATCTTGGACGGATACCAAAACTTTAAAATTCTTTAATGACTTTTCGAAAAAGATTTCAAAGCTTTTAATAAGTTTTGCATTTATTATAAAATATATATATAATAGGTATAAAATAACATTTTTAAACATTCTTCCTCATTTTTTACCTTTTTTAACATGTTTTTTCACATGTTTTTACATAATTTATATGTTTTTTGAAAAAGCTAATAATAGTTTATTTATATTTTTTTAATAGTTAATTTTTACAGATTTTTATTTAAAGAGACCTCAAAATATCTTTTGTGTGAGAAAAAAAAGTTGTACTCTTGAAATAACCTTGTTTGGGATCTCAAGTTCAAGCTTATTGAAGCTGATAATTTATTCAAGGCAAATAACAGAGGCACACAAAAATAAAAGTGCCATGTGCGGTGAACTAGACATTCTTAGCTATGTGTTTTTGGGGTCGCTGAATCGGATACAAGCACCACACATAATACTTTTATTAATTTGTTTTTTCAAATTTTTCAAATTTTTTGCTTAACAATTGTTCTTCTCTATAGAAAATTAGGAGAACTACAAAAGAAATAAATTGAAAATAGCAAACTGAACTCTTTTGAAAACTAATAAGAATGACGACCCTGAATCTGCATGATTACACATAATAATTTTATTTAATTGTTTTTGAAAATTTTCCCAAATAATTGCTATTTTCTGCAGAAAATAATATAAACTTACAAGCGAAAAAAATTGAAAATCGAAAGCAGAACTATTTTTAAAACTAGCGCATGAAGATTCTGAATATGCTTAATTAATTTATAGCCTATAAGAATAAAAGACGGTGCTGTGAATTTGATAAAAAAATAGTCAATATTAGGTCAATCAAGTTTAACCCAATACTCTTTTTTTAAATTATATGTTTACATTAATTGTCTAAATAATTTGCTATTATTTTTTAACAATTTTCTTTTAGATCAGAATTAGAAAATCGCGCTTTTTTCGAATGTTTTAAATTGTTTCAATTGTTTAAATTCTGCAAAATATATTTTATAACAATATTATCTTAGGGCCAAGCTAGGAAACTGCAGCTTTTTCTTAAACATCTCACTTGTTTCCACTTTTCATTAAGAGAAAAGTTATAGTTTTAAAAATGTATCATTATTTAAAAGAAAATTATTTGCATTCTTTTTCGTGAATATATTTTTTTGAAATAAAATGGACATTTCAAACATTATCCAAATTTTCTATATATATATATATATAATATTATATGTAAATATTCCTTAAAGCAGTTTTTGAGAGCCTGTCTCTTTAAAGTGATATTATAATTTAATATATTTTTTTATGAAACAGTCAAAAAGAAGATGCAAATTCCAAAAAATCCTGCAAATAATTAACGTTGATCTAGGAGACGATTCTTGTAAAGTACATTAAATTATTTAAACAATCATGTTTTTTCACTTGCACAAATTGTTATTTCACAAAGTGAAAAGTGAATGAAACCGTCAGAACTTTTCGCTGCTATCTAGAAACAATTTTGTTTGTTAAATAAGATTAATTATTTATTATCTTGTACGAAGTGGAAAGTTGACAAAAAGTTGAAAATGCTTGAAAAACTGCATCCATCTCGAATTACTATAGAAGAAGGCAGTTATAAATAATAATAATTATATAAAACAATTGTTCTGGTTAAATTGCATTAATTCTTCACTAAGGTTTTTCATTTTTTTCAATGTTACAAAAAGAAAGCAAGAGAGTTTGTGAACACTCAAGAATAATATCACTTGTAGGCTAGGTTTTGCAAAAGTTTCAGGGGAAATTATGACACTAGTTGCCCCGTATGATTTTTTATTAACAAATACAATTTTTTAAAGATTTTTCCTTAAAATCAACAGTTTTTCGACAAAAATTAAAGGAGAAAAGTTTTCAGTCATTCGTAAGATTTCTTCTCTGCTTTTAAGATATCTGACCTCGATAAAGATAATTTACTTGTTTACAATTTTTGTTGCATTAGATTCTGTTTAAGGACTGAAAATATGTCAAATTTGTTAAAAAATAATTTTTTTATCATTATTATTCTAATAGCAGATGGTTTGTTCTACGAAAAAATTGCAAGCGGAAAAGTTTTTTTGTTTGTTGAGATATGCTACAAACGATTATCAAGAAATGTTTCGTTAAGGATTAACGATATTGTTAGAAATTTTTTTCAAACAGCATCTAGATATGAGTATTTTGTCGTTGCAATGGGTAAAATATTATTACCATTGTAGGTCATAACCTGATAGTGCTTTTATTGATAATTAATAAAAATTAAAATTAAAGAAGAAAAAATATTTTGCTCTGGATCTTTCTAACAGCTTAATGGGAAAGCACCCGACCGACAATCGCAATTTCTGTGGTTCGATTCCCATCGGAGCGACCAGAGTGAATCTTTTTTCATAAAAAATGTTATTTAGAAATTGTATTAAATTAATTATACTTCAATTAATATTCAGAACTTCTTTTGGTAAAATTATTAGGTGCCACAGCATAGATGTAAGCTGCAGAATTTTATTTTTCAGCTGCTTAAAGAAAATCCTGTTACTTTTCAAGATCACAAACCTTAATTAATTAAAGATGAAGGGTTTGTATTTTTTTCGTTTCATAGAATTTTGTCAAGATAAATTCTGCTGTTGGATATTTCACTATAAAATGCAGTGGGGTAAATAAAGATACGCAAACAAGATTTTTGGAACTTTATTTGAAAATATTTCTGGGAAGCATAGTATACATTCCTAGCATTGATCTTAAAATTTACTGATGATTGTTTCTTTTCAGTTAAGCTTTTTTTTATTTACCTTCCACTTAATTCTGCAGAAAAAAATATTTTTTATTTTTGCTTTGGTACCAGTATATTTTAATGATTTTTTTCAATCTTATTGTAGAATTCGTTGGAAAGTCAAATTTCTTCATTCTTGCCTGGAGGCTTGTTACTGTTAGGAGACAAGATTTAAATAATAATTTAAAAATCATACTAATGGAAATACTGTCAACAGTGATGTCACGTATAAGAGAAATCTTATTACCTGCGGATTTTTTTTTAAATAAAAAAGGCTTAAGAAATATAAATTTGAAAAAATTAAAATTCTTTTACTACCAGACATTCATGGAAATTCAATAGAAATAGCAGTTAGATAAGAAATTCAATATGAACTCTACCCACAAGGAAAAAAAATTGTCTTTAAAAATTCAGATATTAGTAGCTAGGCGTCGGAAACGAAAAAATGTATCAAATTTGGATGAATTGTCGAAAATAATTTGCAAGTATTGAGAAAAAATGGACGAACTTGACCTGAAAATTCAAAAATGGTTCATAACTTTTTTTCAGTTAATAATTTTAAAAAATTACGCATAAAGAGGAAGAAATCGCAGAGAACTCACCAGCTAGCTCGATAAATCTAGAAACTGAGAATTAGGATCACCTGCACGTGGCCCGCCCGATGCTTGCACAACGTGAGGCACGCGTGCGCGGTTTATGTTTCAAAGCTGAAGAGTCAGCAGAATTCGCAGTTTCGAATCCTCAGAGTTGGTAATTTATGAATTATATTAATTAAGATGCACAAATAAGATGTTATTTTTATTCTCCAGCCTGAATTTTCCCTCAACTATGTGAAGAAAATTCGAGCTGTTTCTAAAATAGGTTTGAAGTTTGT
>NC_046662.1:42642835-42645151 GCF_010883055.1 Belonocnema kinseyi | reverse complement strand
TTATATTAGAGACCTAGCTACAAGCTCGTGACTTTTTTACGAACAATTTTTTTCGCTGGAGTATGTGCAAATCCTTTGCAACAAGTACATGCAAAAATTGCGGACAATACTTTTTGATTTGCAAAAATAAAAAATTCAAATTTTCCTACGCTAAATATCACACCACCAGCTTCATCGGATTCAGACGAGGAAGTATTTTACACGCAGAAAGTCACAAGAAAAAGGGTAAAGAGAGAAAGATTGAGGACGGATAGTTTTGGCGCAATCGAACCGTTAATAAATAGAAAGAGCGACGAGGCAGAATAAAGAAGTAGCGAGGAAAAGTAGGAAACAGCTTCCACCCTACAAAAACCCGAAAATGATCAAAACAACACCGGAAAAGATTATAATTGAGAGTGGAAGAACGACGAGGCAAAATACGAGAACAACCTTGAACATAGAGGGAAACTAGAGGTTAAAAACTTGAATTTAGAAGAATTGCGTGAAATGATGATAGAGCTGATAAAGATGAATAAAAAAAGGCAGAAAGAAAAAGGACAGGAAATAAAACGAGATATTAGGAAAAAAATCGCAAAGCCTAGAGAAGAGATGCGAAAATGGGAAGCGGTTGGGGAAAATTGAAAAAAAGGGATAAAACTTTATAACAGAGATTTAAAAAATAGGATGACTATAATAAGAAGGTAGAACATTAGGAAAAAAGGATAGTGAAGATCCAAAAATCAAAACGGGAGGTTGGGGAGGGGAGATGGTGAGAATTGAGAGGGAAAGGTTAAGGTAAATGGAAAGAAGATTAGAAAGGAAAGAAAGAGATGAAAAGAAAAGAAACATAGTGATAAATGGTCTAAAATTAGACGGGATAGTTGAAGGAAGGAGTCGAAAATGCGTTAAAAAGGATAGATGCTAAAGAAGAGATTAAGGAAATGGAAGCATAAGAAGAAAGGCAAAAGGCAAAAAAAAAGGCATAAGAAGAGGCTGTTATATGGAAGCCCAGAGAGAATAGAGGATGATTTAACATTAATAGAAAGGAATATGCAGTATAAGTTAAGGAAAAAAGCGGAAGAGGAAAGTAGTAAGGAAAAAATATCGTGGGTTAGGTATGCAGAATACATCTAGACGGAGTATGATTGCGACGAAGTTAGAGAGGAGGTAGTCAGAGATAAGGTGCTGGGACACTAGGAGATAAATAAACGGGAGATAAGAAAATAAGAAATAGCAATAAGCAAAAAGAGACGAGAAACGAAAGTAGGAAAGAATGGAATATATTTTACTGGAATATAGCAGGATTGGATAGAAAGAATAGGGAGCTTATGAGAAATTTGATAGAATGGAATGCAGTTATAATCATGGAGATGTGACCAGATGAAGAGGGATGGGAAACAGTAAGGAGAAGGTTACCAAGAGATTAAAAACGTCAAGTTCAAAGTGAAAAGAGGAAACCTAAAAGAGGCAGAGCAATATGAGGAATGGTGATAGCAGTGAGGACCGAAATGGAATGGAAAAAAATTAAAACATAGAAGGATAAAAAAAGTACAGAAAAAAGAGAATAGGAGATTAAGGAGAAAGGAAATGAGGAAGAGAGAGAGAGAGAGGGAGGAAGAAAATCCAAAGATAAGGCACTGAATGAGAAGCGAAATAAGTTTGTAAAGAGCTTGGAGGAGCTGGGATAGTTTATCTTAAACGGAAATATAGAGAGGAATGAGGAAGGAGAATATACATAGTCAGGAGGAGAAAGGGGAACGGTAGCTGATTATATTGATTTGGATCACTTTCACTTAATAGTGGAATTAGAGGAAGAAAAATGTAGTAGCAATATGTATGAAAAGGAATCAAAGGTAAAAAAGAGGATTAGAGTGCACAAGCAAAAAAGAACTTAGTAAAAAAGGGAATAGAAAGAAATTTAGAAAGTAAGGAAAATAAAAAAGTAGTGAAAAAGAATATAGGATAAAAAATAAGCATTGTACTATGTTGTGTGACCAAAAGAAAGATGAAGGATATAAAGAGTTTGAGGAAGAGGTGGAGAAGGCTAGGACGAAAGGAAAGTCCTGGAAGTTAATAAATATAGAAAGAGGCAAAAAAAAGAAAAAGAGTAAACCAGGATTTTGAAATGATAGAATGAAAAAAATATATTTTATGGATTTGTTAGGAGGAGTAGAGAGAAGAATTAGGGAAGGAAGAAAATATGGTAGAGAAAGAGCTGAGGAAGAAATAGTCCAGAAAAATACTTTATCTTGAAAAAAAAATATCTTAATTTTAGAGTATTTGCTAGTAATTCTCGAATAATTGTAAAAAATTCAAAATAAATTTTTGTAAATAACT
>NC_046662.1:42615307-42642735 GCF_010883055.1 Belonocnema kinseyi | reverse complement strand
TAAATCCTTCGGACACCCTAGGCTGAACCACTCTACCTGATCTAAAAAGGAATTGAAATACACTTTTAGATTTTAAATCACGACTCGAATATAACAGCTATAAAATTGATAATATAAATGAGAACTCATACCTTAAAAGTATTTTTTTCTCTTTTTAAAATAAATTAAATCACATTAAAAATTGCTTTTAAAATAAAACTACTACAATCTGAAACTCAACTATTTTAGGAAATTTTCCGAATTAATGAGATGACAAAAATCTATTCTCTGTTCTTCTGCAATAATTTTTATAATTAATAACTTTTTTAGATATAAAAATATTTATCTTATTATATTATCGATATTATTATGATTATTATATTATCGAATTTGATAATAATATACAAAAACAAGGTAACTTTAGTCTAGTCACTGTTTGGAAACACAATACTCACATGCAAGAAAATAATTCATCATCAATATTTACACTGTTCCATAATGTATATTTAGACATATAAGCTTGGTTAGACCGATGACGTCAAAAGCTTAATACAAGAAAATATTTACAGTTAGAATTATTTTAATTTAAGATGATTTTTCAGTCAAGAAATAAAACAAATTTCAACGAAACTAAAATATTAATATTATAATATAAATTATAATTTGAGGGAAAATATATTTTTTAAACTTAATACGGGTTTTAAAGTACTATATATATTTTTACTTTATTTATTTTTAATTTTATTTCAATACACTTTCTTGATATTTCTTAAGAAAATGCCAAAAGATTTTTTCAAAATTTTATACACCTCAAAAAAGTATCTAAAAAATTTTCAAGAAGTTTATTTATTATTTTTAAGAATTTGGTACAATTCTAAGAATGATCTGTTTTAGTGTTAAAGATAGTCAGAACCTATATTTTTATATTAGATTTGCGCAATAAATTAAAAAATATTAAATACATTTTCGGAAATATTTTAAACTTTTTAAATATTTTTAATCAGTTCAAATCTTCTAAGATTCCCAAATTAATCTTTTATTTGATGGAATTATTCTTAATATTTGTAAAAGGTAGAAAATGGTCGTAGTACCTTCCACATTCTTCTTTCACAATAGGAATCTTTTGAAATTTTTAAAAATCTTTTGAAATCAATGTTAGCCATAATTGCAAAAGAAAGTTAAATGTTAGTCATTAGGTTAGAATTTTTTTTATTTAAGGCAGTATTCTACTTTAAAATGGTCGAAAAATGCTGTTTTTGTGAATTATTTATGAGATTACTGATAATGATACCGATGTAGAACTTGCTAATTTGAATAAATACACTCTTTAAATACATTTTACATTACATTTTACATTACATTATTTAAAAAATTTAATTTAAACTAGATTTTTTTGCAAATTACTTGAGGAATAAACCCCTTTTTTAGTTTTTTGATTTTTTTTACCGCCATTTTGTCATTTTTGCATGTACATCAAAAACACTAGTTTAGCCGGTTGCTGCAGTCATATTGAATCTGAAACTGTTTCTTTTATTATTTTTTTTTTTGGACTGCCCATTCTCGAAATTTTTACAAAAGCGCGGACCTACCTACTTTTTGAGGAGTTGACTTTGACTGACGTTGTTATGCATAAAAAGTGCATAAAATAAATGAAAATTTGTTAATTAATATTATTATTAAGAATCTCAAAACAAAGCTTTCTTCGAGAGTTTAAAAGTAGAATACTGCCTTTAATGTAAAAAATAATGTACCAGAGAATTTCTCTTCTTAGATATTTATCAAATATTAAATTTTGTCTTGAAACTATTTTTTAATTCAGGATAAGTATTTCCTATATTTTTTCCAAACAGTAGAAATTATTTTCAGTAAGATGAGTATTATTTCCAAGGAGTTTTATTCTCAATAAGAATTTTTCGATGAATTCTACATCTTTGTTTCAAATTTATCCAAAAATCGCCTCGGAAGGGCCGCAGTGCGCGAGTGCTCAGTCGAGTATATTGCGCAATATCATGCGTTCAAATTGGAAACGGTTCAGGCGACCCTGACTGATTACGTTTGATTCTTCGCGACTTCTCAGCAGGCAGTCCCCGTCACTAGACATAATTCAAAAGTTGTATCTATTGTACAAGTTAAGTAGAGTTAAAATTGTAGAAACGAAAATTCTTAACTGTAAAAAGTAGAATTTTTTTGAATAAAAACCTTAATACAAACCTCTAAATATATTTCTTTGAACCTTGCCAAAAAAGTTGTTGATGAGGCACCCTAGTATGTATATAGAGGTCAAATTAAATTTATAAAATAAAAAGTGACTAAATCGTTTCCTGATGGGGAGCTCGGAGTCCACATATTCCTGTTACTCGAATTGCATTTCAAATTTATATAAAAATGAAATCAATTTTATTCCTTGATTTTTTTTTATTTCTCTTCTCAAGATAAGTTTTATAAATAGTGATTCCATATAAAAACTAGACTCACCTCGACCCACAATGTTGAAAATAGTTTTTGAATTGCACATGTGCTTCATGATGTATGTATAGGGAGATAGTAGATATGTATTGACATTTAAGTTTACAATACTTTTGAAGTCCAGATATCGGAAAACAATTAATATTTCTCCTTCATTTGTGCGATTCATCACAGCGTAGAGGGAGATACTGGGTATATATTGGCCAAATTTTTTCTAAAAAGTTAATGAACAGAAGGAACTTCTCCAAGAATCAGTTTTCTCATTTTGCGAGAATGAAGTTCGTCTTTGCCGCACTGCTATTAATCTCTGCGGCTTTATTTGGTAAGTATCAATAAAACCTATTTGCTAAATAATTTTCATTTTTAGGCAAATTTTTTTACAATTTTTCAAAATATTTTCGAATTGTTCAGATAATTTACAACTATTTAAAAATATCTTTAGACAGCAAAAGCTACCAAGAAGTTTTCCGTTCAGGTTGCGATGTTGGCAAAAATTGCAGTTGAATAGAAAATTTAAAAGTAGGTTTTCGTTGTTGTAAAGTATCATTAGCTTAATATTAAAAAAATTAATTTTAGGAATTTATTAGTTATAAATTATTGCTTTAGTACATTCTCTTGCTTTTTATTAAGTTCTTATTACCTCAAGACATGATTGATAGTATTTTTCTGTGTAAATTGAACATATTTTTGCATACATTTTTTTAAAATGTATTCATAACGTTAATTTATAACATTTTAACGGGTTTGTTACAGAAGTAGCTGCAGCCGGGTTACCTTCCGACTGCATTTATGCGCAGCAACAACAACAACAACTGCAATATCAACAACAACAGCAACAATATCAAAAATCCTTACAATATTACCAACAAGCACAACAACAATACGAAAAGGCTCAACAACAGTATCAGCAACAACTATCTGCATATTATAAAGCCCTGGCAGGAGTGGATATATCTTCATTGACGGGAATAAAAGGAGGAGCGCCAGGTGGAGTATCTGCTCAGGGAGGAATTTGTTCGTCTACATCGGAGGGAACAAAAGCAGTAGCGCAAAGTGGAATATCTGCCCAGGCGGAAGTGAATTCATCTACATCAAGCGGAAACACAGGAGAATCGGAAGGTGGAATATCTGCCCAGGAAGGTGTTAATTCTTGTAAATCAGAGGAAATAAAAGCAGGAGGGCAAGGTGGAATATTCGCCCTAGGAGGAGTGAGTTCATCTGCATCGGGGGGAATGAAAGGAGGAGTGCAAGGTGTACTACAAACACTTACATCCGCACAGTCAGAAGTCAATTCATCCATATTGGAAAGTAGAATACAGGCAGCATCCGTATCTGCACAAAAACGGCAACAGCAGAAGCAGAAGCAACAACAGCAACAATACCAACAAGTACAAGTTCAATACCTGCAATCAAAACAAGAATACCAAAAAGCTCAACAACAGTACAAAAAACTGCTTGCTGCATACTCTAAAGCCCAGACAGAAGTGAATATATCTTCATCGGGGGGAATAAAGGGAGGAGCGCAAAGTGAAAGATCTGCCCAGGCAGGAGTGGATTCAGCTGCACTGGGGGGAATAAAAGAAGGATCGCAAGGTGGAGAAGCGCAAGGTGAAATATCTGCCCAGGCGGAAGTGAATTCAGCTACATCCGGTGGAATAAAAGGAGGGGAGCAAGGTGTAATTTCTGCCCAGGGAGGAGTAGATTCATCTACATTGGGAGTAATAAAAGGAGGAGCACAAGGTGGTATATCTGCCGAGGAAGGAGTTGGTTTAACTACATTGGAAGAAATAAAAGGAGAAACGCAAGGTGGCATATCTGCCCAGGCGGATGTGAATTCAGCTACGTCGGGTGAAATAAAAGCAGGAGAACAAGGTGGAGTATCTGCCGAGGGAGCAGTTGATTTATCTACATTGGCAGGAATAAAAGAAGGAGCGCTAGGTGAGATATCTGCTCAGGCGGAAGGGAATTCAGCTACATCTGGTGTAATAACAGGAGAAGAGCAAGGTGGAATATATGCCAAGGAAGGAGTGGATTCATATACATTGGGAGGAATAAAAGGAGGAGCGCAAGGGGAAATAGAAGCCGATGAAGAATTGAATTCATCTATATCGGGAGAAATGAAAGGAGGGGATCAAGGTGGATTTTCTACCCAGGGAGAATTAAAGGGAATTAAAGGAGGGGCGCAAGGAGGGATACAAGCATCACTTATATCTGCTCAGGCAGAAGTGAATTCAGTTACGTCTGGGGGCATAAAAGGAGGGGCGCAAGGTGGAATATCTGCCCAGGATGGGGCAAAGGGAAAAAAAGGAGGTGCGGAAGGTGAATTATGTGCCGAAGAAGAACTGAATGCAACTATATTGGGTGGAATAGAAGGAGAAGCGCAAGGTGGAATAAAAGCATCTCCTATATCTGCCAAGGCAGAAGTGAATGCATCTACATCGGCGGGAACAAAAGGAGGAGCGCAAGATGGAATACAAAGATCACCTATATCTGTCAAGGCAGAAGTAAATGCACCAACATGGGATGGAATAAAAGGAGGAGCGCAAGGTGGAATAAAAGCATCACCTATAAGTGCCAAGGCAGGTGTGGATTTATCTGCATTGGGGGGAATATCTGCCAATGCAGGAGTGAATATATCTACCAAGTGAGGAACGGAAAGCTAACCGAGCCAATTCTCAAAAGCACACGGATAGAAGTTTGGTAGAGCCGCTCAGCCAACACGTACATTTCTCGCGCCAATCACACAGTGAACAGCGCCACTTTTGTTTAGTAGAACAGCTCCACTGACTCGAGAGAACCATTACCCCGAACAGGCCCAACCGTTTTATTAAGAGTATACTCGAGCCGTTCTGCACACGTGGCAAAAGCGGCACAGTATCGCGCTTGCGCAGTTTAGGAAAATATAGCACTCACAATTCAGAGTGCCTGATCTCTAAAAGTTCGGGGTAACAAATGCCCCGAATCTAGAATATACTTTACACCAAACCGAAGTGCAGCGACTCTCTTACCGCTTACGTGACGGTTTTACTTAATTTCTCTCCGTGCAGTGATACATTCTGCAACTAGTTAATCCTAAAAAAATGCCTAATGAACAAAAATAATAAATCAATTAATGGTTAATCTACTAAATTCTGCTCATTTAAATAAATGAACAACACAAATGTTCGAACGCTATCATTTCCACACTTCAGTTGATTAATAATCGTCTATTCATGTTAGCGGATTCTTTTTGATTAACCATTGGGATATTTAACTGTATTTGTTAATTTGGCATTCGAAAAAATATGATTTTTATAAAAATATTCTTTATTTTGAACCTATTTTAATACTGTTCTATAGTTGAAAGTAAAAGTATAACCTATTGAAAATTTGCTATTTTGTTTTTATCCTTATTTCTCTGGCTTTATACTTATGTGATAAACTTATTTCCAGTGATTTACATGGAAATGTGTTAATATTTCTTTTTAACAAAGAAATAATTGTTTCTACAAATTTGTTATTCATCATTTCTTTATAGGACGCGTCGCTTTTGTTTTATTTATATAAAATATTATTGAAAATTAAAAAATTACGCTATTGGGCACACGATGTAAGTATCAAAAAAAATTAATAAAAAGAATTATCCTACCAAAAAAGATCAACCTTTTTCTTATTAATCAGGTTTGATAAGAGGCTTATTTTTTATTTTAATCCTAAAAAATATCATTAGGAATAAAATAAATTAGTCGAATATCGACACAAAATAAGACAAAATAAATAGACAAACAATTTTGAACCAAAAAGGATTTACTAATTTGTAATTAATCGTTTTTGAAAGTAAAAGTTAATTGTCGAGCTTTTCATAATTTATGCATTATTTTAATTGATAACTAAAAACATAATGTTTTGATATAAAATTAATATTAATTCACCAATGTAGGCTACAAATTGGATCAGAATATTTTGTTCAAATGTTTGTGAAATGTTCATTAAAATAAATATAATTAATTAAATATCTATATAATAAATGAAATGAAAATGATATAATGGATAATTCAAATCATAACAACTAAAATTAATCAAAGAATTTATGAACGAATTTATAGTTTGAAATGAAAAAAAAAATAAATCTTTGTTTAATAAATGATTTATATTATTTAAGAAATGTTACCATTAACTAAAATCTTCAAAATTTACTGTGTAAAAGAAAATTTCTGCAGAAAAACGTTTTGACAAGTAAGGAATGAAAGGTTCGCTGGCAGGAATATGTTTGCAACAATCCAAATAATTTTAGCATTAAAATTTGATAGCATGGTAGATAAAATATTATTTTATTAAGTGTATATGAAAATTTAACTCAAACCAAGTCAAGAATAGATTAAATTTAAAAAAATAGATGAGGCTTCACTAAGGAAAGAATAGCAACCAGATACCTGGCGCATGGCGTCTGCAGCTGTAGCCACCTAGCAGAATGTCAACAAATAAAACTTCATACCACAGCTTTCACGAATTTGAATAGGAAAATTTGTTTTCTTGCTTTATAGGTTTGAATGTAAATTTTAAAATTCATAAAATACCAAAGAATCAAACCATACAATTTTCACATTATAATATATTTTTATTTCGTAAAAACCCAAAGTCGGTCTTGCCCACGACTGTGGTACAAGACCAAGGAAATAAGGCTTTTCAAAAATAATGAAATTGTCAAATTAATTCTTTATTAGGATAATTCATGTGTTATTAAATATGATAGACAATAACTAGGGACTGAAAAGTAAAAAAGAATCTTTAAATTGTACTTCTTATTAACTTTTTATGGGGCAACGAATATTTAACAGTCGGTCTTGCCCTTTTTATCCTACGATATGAATATTTTACAATACGAAAAATATTAAATAGGAATAAATGAAAAGTGTGCTTTCAAAAACAACAAAAATAGGAAAGATATTCCTTCTATCTATCTTTCTATCTTTCTATCTCGTTTTTATTTAATTTAAAAAATATAATTTTGTTCCTAATACTCGTATAAATGATAATAAAATTCTGTATCCGTAAGCTAAATTTGAAAGAAAATTTTTACTCTAATGATTAAATATTGCAAGATACAACCTCCAATTTTTCCGATTTGTTAAGCTTTTTTTCAACTTTTTCCAGGATTGAACCTCAGGGTCGAGTTTGTTTTAAACTTTGCAATTTTTTGCTCCAGGTCTAACCCTAAGGCAGAATCTAGGGGAAAAATTCTGAAAACATCTTAAGAATTTCTAAAAATAAAGAATAAATTGACTTGTACTCTTCTTAATAAATGAAACATTAATACTTTTTCATCGTTTAATAAGTACAAGCTAATATTTTTTAACCTTTAAAGAGTGCACAGCAATATCTTTTTTGATTTCTTGAAAATTCAAGTCAATATTCTTTTTTTGTTAAGAAATGCCAGTTCATATTTGCTTAATTGCTAAAGAATAAAATGTCAATATTTTTCATTTCTTAAAAGAACAAGTCCATATTTTTGAGCCGCTTAAGCAACAAGGAAATATTTGTATGCCAATGAAGCTACAAGCTAATATCTTTTTCGATAATTTAAAAAAAATACAAATCCAGATATTTTTTATCTTTAGAATTATATTTTATTTAAAAACTACAAGTTTTTAAATAATGTTTTGCAATTTTGTGACGTCTCGAGAATCCTCAAAAATAAAATTCCGAAAAGGAAAATTCCCAAAGTTTATATTATTACCGAATTTGAAAATTTCCAAGAATTTATAATGGTAAGAAAAGAATACTATAATTGAATGTTTCAACAATAATTTGAAAATAATAAAGCATCGAAAAATTGTTTCTTTCATCAATATATTTCATGTATGTATTTCTGATAAATATATAATGCTTATTTTAAAGCAATTATTTCATTTGTTCAAATTCCAGAAGTTTATAAGGGCCAAAATTGTATTATTCGGCAATTTTATTAATTTGAAAATTTTAGGTTTCGACAATTTTCTATTTCTAACATTTTCTTATCTAAGAATTTTATAATGTAGGAAATATTATTTTTCAGCATTTTTTGTTCCTCCCAAATATTATTTATTTATTAAAAATAAATGAATTAAACATTTTTATTTAAAAAATGTTTGTTTAATCATTAATTTGAAATATTTTATAATTGTGTTACTATTAAATAATTTTTAGCAGAAACAATTTTTAAAATTTTCTTAATTTGGGAATTTTGTAGTTTTGGGAATTTGACATCACCGGATATTTTATAATTCGGACATTTTTAATTTTGGTTGTCACAAAATTGTTTGGTAATTTTATTTTACACCATTTTTGGTCATCTCACATATTATTTATTTATTAAAAATACATTTATAAAATATGTCAATGAAAGAAAACTTCTGTGCAATGATTAATTTGGAATATTTTATCATTGTGTTTTCAATAGCAAATGTTTATTAAAAAACAATATTTTAATTTGTTTAATTTCTAGAATTTTCTTGTTTTAGGAATTTTACAGTGCCAGATATTTTATTATTTGTAAATTTTTGATTTTGGTAATATTATAAATTGTTTAAGAATTTTCTTTTGTCCCATTTATTGGTTATCCAAAATATTATTCATTTGTTAAAAATACAATAATGAAATACTTTGATCAAATTAAACTTTTATTCAAGAATTAGTTTTGAATATTTTACACATTGTGTTTTCAATAACAAATATTATTTAAAACCAATATTTTTAGTTGTTTAAATTAGGCAATTCTTAAGTTTTAGGAATTTGACAGTTTCAGATATTTTATTATTCGGAAATTTTGTAATTCGGCAATATTATAAATTGTTTGAGAATTTTATTTTTCGCGGCATTTTTTGGTCGTCCCAAATATTATTTATTTATTAAAAATACAATAATTAAATCTTTAGATGAAAGAAAACTTTTGTTCAATTATTAATTTTTAATATTTCATTATTGTGTTCCTAAGAAATAATATTTATTTTTAAAAAGATTTCTAATTGTTTAAATTCGGGAATTTTACAATAACGGATATTTGATTTTTCAGAATATTTAATTTGCTAACATTATACATTTTTTGAAAATCTTATTCGAGAATTTTCCAATTCTGTATTTATGTATCTCGGCAATTTTATATTTTTGAAATTTTTTAGTTGTTCATTAGTTTTATATCTTTTTAAAGTAGTTACATATTAATATCTTAAATCACTGCAAAATGTAGGTTAATATTTTATCAGCAATAGAAGGCTTCAAAATAAAATTTTCAATATTTCTAAAACATATGTTTCTAATAATTATTTAATAATTTAGAAAATATCTCTGTAGAAAATATTCAAAAGAAAATTATAAAAAGTGTTTATGTGCAAAGTAATTATGTAGAAAATATTTTTTAAAAAAATTTCAATTCAGAAAGTTTTTGTTCCTAATTGTAACAGGCTCGCTATCTAACTTTTAAACAAAATATTATAATACAAATTTTTACAGCCAATAGATAAAATAGAATAATTTAAAAAATAAGTTCAATGCAGTGTAAATAGAATTAACTAACAGTAAACAGAAACAAGGTGACTGAAAAAATGTCACTGATGGCAAACACGAGAAGTAGATTCAATCAAATAATGCGTGATCAGTAACTATGTCGCGTGATGGTGTTTGTTTAGATGTTTGTAAACTGGCTTTAACCCTGAGACCAAAAGTTTAAAGAAGGCATATGTTCACAAATATTCGTGACATTTAGGTAAATGGATGATGACGAATGCCGCCTTTAATTTTTTTTTATAAAATGTAGGTACGAGCTAAAATATAGATTTTAGAATTTTCTAGAAATTTTTTGCTGACTTGATCTGATAACTTTGTTCATGAAGACATCATAGCCACATGAAACCGATACTTATCTCTTATCCTAATCTTTCTAAAAAAAAGGTTAAATGCAGTTTTATTTTAATAAAAATAATTTGAATGCTTTGCATATTAAATTTTGTCTTCAGATTTTTTAAATATTCTAAAATATTTTCGAAGATTTCAGGCATAAATTATTTCTACAAAAATGTTTAATTTTCAGAAAAAAATATTTTTCAGTCAAGGATGAAAAAATATTAATAAAATTGTAATTTGCGGAAAAAACATAATTATCAATACAAAATAGAAAATTCGAAATGCTATTCATTTTTAATAATTTGTTTATTTTTTTAAAATTTTATATAAATATAGCTTCTCTAGGATTCTTTAGAAAAATTTAAAAACATTCTTAAGATTTGGAGTTGTTTTTTACTTTTTTTACATGATTGTACAAAATTTTAAATGAAGTTCAATATTTTAAAACATTTTTTATCTCTTCAGAGCTTTTCAAATTTCTACATTTCTTTGAAATTGAATTAGTCCCCCCAAAATTTTGCAAAATCTTCCGAAATGAGTAAAATGCTTAAAAATAATCTAATTGTTTTTTTCACAATTTTTGAAAATCTTCTGAAATATTCTTAAGTCGTTTTATATGCTGCCTGAAGATTAATTTTACAAAACAAAAAATCTCTTCAAAATTTCCTAGAAAACTTTAAAAAACTTATTTTTTATCTTAAACCTTAAATAAACTTTAAAATTTTTTTAAAATGTATTTTTAAATCTTGAATCATCTACATATTTTGTTAATTTTTTTCAAATATGTTTAAGTTCTAAATTATTTCTTAAAAATATGTTAATATTTAATAAATGATTTGAACTTTGCACACAATTTTTTTTTAATCTTTTAAAAATAAAAAAATTGCTTTTAATCTTCCAGATTCTGTCTTAAACATATCTGAAAATCATGCGAAATGGTTTAAAATCAAGTTTAGACTTTGTTATATTTTTCAAGTATATTTATTTTCATGGTTATGTGAATATAATTTTCTTTATATTTTAAGAAAAATTTAAAAATATATCCAAAGACTTCAGATCTTTATAATTTACTACCTAATTGTTTGGTTTTTAACACGAAAATATTCTTCAGTCAAAAAAGAAAATATTTCAACAAAATTGTAATTCGAGGAGGAGAATAATTTTTAATACAAAATACAAATATAGAAATTCAATTTATATTTTTATTTAATTTGTTTATTTATTTTTAAACTCATATAAATATAACTTTTCTATGATTCTTAAGAAAATAAAATTGTTGGACTTCAGATATGTCGAAAAAGTATCTAAAATTGCTTCTTTTACAAGATTGCACAACACTTTAAGCGATGTTTAATATTTTACAATATTTTTTGTCTCGGAAAAACTTCTTGAATTTCTTATTATCTTTGAAACTAAATATGTTATTTCTTAAATTTGTCAAAATCTTTCGAAATGAAAATATTGCCTTGAAATCTTCGAAATTCTTCTTATACCATTTAAAAGAATATTTTACAATTTTTGTAATTCGTTTTGAAATACTACTAAATATATAAATATTTTGTCAACTTTCTTTAAATCTTTCAACACTTTAAATTATTTAAAAAAAGGTTAATATCTATTAAAGTAATTCGAACCTTGTTTAAAAATTTTCAAAAATCTTTTAAAATCTTAAGAAATGGTTTCAAGTCAAGGTCCGACTTGGCCATATTTTTAAAGTATATTTTAAAATTTGTAAAATAAAATTTTCTTTAAATCTTGAAAGAAATTGAAAAATATTTTCCAAGATTTCGGATATGTATAACTTTCTACAAAATTGTTTATTTTCAACTAAAAAATGTTTTTCAGGCAAGAAAGAAAAAGTTTTTAAAAAATTGTAATTTGAGGGGAAAACTACTTTTAAAACCAGATCAAAAATTATTAAATGCTATTTCTTTATTATTATTATTATTATTATTTATTATTTGTTTTTGAAGTTATGTAACTGTAACTTCTTCAGAATTCTTAAGAAAATAACAAAAATGTAATGATTTCAGATATGACGAAAAAGTATCTAGAATTGTTTTGTTTTTTTATAAGATTGTAAAAAATTTTATAAAAAGTTCAATACTTCAAAACATATTATTTAGCTTTTCAAAACCTCTAAGATGTCTAAAAATCTATTAAATTGAATGCGTTATTACGAAAATTATTTATTATCTTAAACCGTGAGTATTCCGTATTCTTAAGATTAAAATTTTTTCAATTTGTCAAATTTATCAAATGTAATGTTTTACGCTTTTTGAAATTCAAAAAAATTTTCTAAGATTTCAGATATATATAATTCTCCACAAAATTGTTTAGTTTCAAGGAAAAAAATATTTTTTAGTCAAGAAAGAAAAACTTCCGAAAGAATTGTAATTTGAGTGAAAAAATAATTTTAAATCCAAAATGAAAATGTTCGAACGCTAGTTTCCATTTGTTTCAAAAGTTCTATTATTATAAATTTTCTAGGATTCTTGTGAAAATCAAAAAAACGTTAAACGCTTCAGATATGATAGAAAGTATCTAGAAATGTTTTTTTACAAAATTGTACACAATTTTAGCGGAAGTTGAATATTTTAATATATTTTTTCATCTTTCGAAAACGTCTAAAATGTCAAAATATTTTTTAAATCGAATGCATTATTCCTAAAATTTAACAAAATATTTTAAAATTAAAAAAATTGTCTTTCAAAATTCCAAATTCTTTTCCGTATGTAAAAAATATTTTTAAATATTTTACAAAATTTCTAGCTTGGAAATTACAAAATATATTTTCAAGTCGTTTTAAATACTGCCTTAAAATTGATTCTGCAATATTAAAAACCTCTTTTAATGTTCCCAGGAATGTTAAGAAATTATTCATTATCTTAAACCCTAAAAAACTTTCAAAATATGTATAAATTTATTTTAAAATCTACAGATCTCTATATATTCTGTTGAGTTCTTCAAAATCTTTCCTAATTTAAAATATAATATTTTCAATGATTTCAGACATTTATAATTTTCTACAAAATTGTTTAATTTTCAGCCAAAAACTATTTTTCAGACACAAAAGAAATTTTTTTTTAAATCGTAATTTAAGGGAAAATCTCATTTCAAATCCAAAATGAAAAATCAAACTGTTGTTTCTTTGTTTATCAATCTGTTTTCAAAGTTACATAAATATAACTTATCTAGAATTCTCAAGAAAAAAAAATTATGACTCAGATATGCCGAAAAAGTACCTAGAAATGTTTTTTATAAGATAGTACAAAATTTCATATGTCCATATTTAAAAATATTTCTTATTTTTTTTAATTTCTAAGATATCTTTTAAAATCTTGCGTAATGATTTAAAATCGATTTTAGACACAGCAATATTTTTAAAATAAATTTGTAAAATTAAAAATGTTTAAATATGGAAAATATAATTTTTTTTACGTTTTCCTGAAAAAATTTAAAAATATTTTTTAAGAATTTAGATATGTATAATTTTCTACAAAACATTCATTCTCAGCCGAAAAATATTTTTCAGCTAAAAAAGAAAAATTTTTAACAAAATTCTAATTTGAAGAGAAAAAATAATTTTAAATAAAAAATGGAAATTTTCAAATGCAAGTTATTTTTTCTTTAATTTTTTCATTGGTTTTGAGTTATGTAATTATAAATTCTTAAGGATTCTTAAAAAATTAAAAAAAAAACATTTCAGATATGACAAAAAGTATCTAGAATGTTTTTTTATAGGATTGTACACAATTTTAGGAGAATTTTGATTTAAAAAAATTTGTTATCTCTTCAAAACTTCTAAAATTTCTAAATAAAAATCTTTTAGATGAAATTTATTATTCCTTAAGTGTTCACATACTTTTAAAACGAAGAAACTTTCTTTAAGATCTTTCAGATTCTTTTTTCACAATTCTGGAAAATATTTTGTAATATTTTTTTTCAATTAGTTTTAAACACTGCTTTAAAATTATTTTTGAAACATAAATAATCTCTTTAAATTTCCCTAGAAATCTTAAGAAAATTATTTATTATCGTAAACCGTACAAAACTATAAAAATGTTAAAAAAATTATTTTTAAATCTTTAAATATCTACATATTCTGTTAAATTCTTTAAAATATTTTCAAATTTTAAATTATTATTTCAAAATGTGGTAATATCTATTAAAATTATTCAAAGTTTGTCCAAAACTTTTCAAAAATCTTTTAAAATTAAAAAAATTGCCTAAAAGTTTTCAAGATTCTTTCTTAAATATTTCAGAAAATAGTTGAAAATCGAGTTTAGATTCGGTCATATTTTTCAATTATATTTGTTTTTAAGGCTAAATAAATATAATTTTCTTGAAAGTTTTGGAAAAATGTAAAAATATTTCCGAGGATTTCAGATGTGTATAATTTTCTAAAAAATGGTTTAATTTTCAGCCAAAAAATATTTTTCAGCCAAGAAAGAAAAACTTTCAACCAAATTTTAATTAGAGGGAAGGAAAATAATTTCTAAACCAAAATAAAAATTTCGAAATTCAATTTATATTTTTATATGATTCGTGTATTTGTTTTGAAAGCTATATAAATATAAATTCTCTAGGATTCTTGAGAAAATTAAAAAATGATAAATACTTCATATATTACGTTCAAGTATCTAGAATTTCTTTCTTTACAAGATTGTAGAAAATTTTAGGAGAAGTTTAATATTTCCAAATTTATTTCGTAAGTCTTAAGAACTTTAAGAATTTTGAAATATCTTTTAAATTTAATGTTTTTTTCCTAAAATTTTGCAAAATCTTTCTTAATAAAAAAAATACCTTAAAATGTTCTAGATTTGTTTTCACAATTTCGGATACTCTTTACAAATTTTTTAAGTCATTTTAAATACGGTCTTAAAATTAATATATCAACATAAAACATTTAAAAAATTTTCCAAGAATCTTAAGAAATTATTTTTTATCTTTAACCCTAAAAAAAGGTTTGAAATCTTTAAAAATTTGTTGAAAAGTTGAAAGTTATTTTGAATGTTGTAAAAAATTGTACATATCTTTAAATATAGAAGATTTTTTGTTATTCTTATCGCCTTTCAAACTTTTAAAATTCGAATTTTCGTCTAAAAATCTCTGAAACGACCACCAAATATTTTTTTTAATATGACGGAGATGTGGGACAATTTGCTTATCATAAGAACAAAATTTCCGAATTCTGGTTTTAGAAAATCATTAAAAAATAATTACATTAACAATTTTTACGAATAGTTAATTGACATTAAATCCTTCAGAATCAAAATGAAATCGACTTTTTTGTCAACTATTTTATGTAACGGACTAAAATTATGTCACAAATCAAAATTAGATTTTGAACTACCTCCTTTTTGTCGACTTTTTAAATAATACAATTGTTAACCATTCAATCTGCACTGAAATCAGACTTTTATTAATATCAGAGTTTTGAACGTCATTTCTAGAAATCTGTTTCGTATTTAAAAAATTGAAAAATATATTTTTAAATTACTTTAGATGATTAATGTTTAAAAAATAGTGGTAATTTCTGGTTAACCTAAATAGTACCTGGTTAACCTTGAAGTAGTAAAAAAACTTTGACTGCCTCTATTAGTATTCTCTTTTATTTATTTCATTTATATCTTTAAAAAATAGATGAAATATAGATACTAAGTTCAAGATTAGTTCCAAAATAGAGGTTTGCCAATGAATACCTATAAGATTTTTTTTTATTTGAGACATAATTGTTTATTTCGGTTTGGCGAAAAGTTTTAACCAGATATTTTATAATAATAATACTTAAGGGATGTTTTGAATTTCGAAAATTAAAAAAAATGTTGAATTTTTTTGTTCTGCCTTTTCTTTTTCCGAAACTTTAATAATTTAAATTCAGTTCAGAATCGAGCATCAATGGTTACATGGTATCCAGAAAGCAACTGTTAAATGAGAAATTATTCATACTTTCTTTATGTATTAGTGCCAACATGTGCTACAAATATACGATTTTTCATTTAGATCAGTTACCTTGACCCAACATTATGAAAAGAAAATGTGGACACGCACATGTGCCGCATGGTGCTTTGAACTTTGAAATACTAGATATCCGAAATCAATAGATATTTTCCCTCCACTACGTTTTTCTAATATATGCGATTTATCATAGTATAGAGGGAGAAATGGGTATATATTACCCGAATATTGTGTAGAAATTTATCTCTCAGAAAGATCTGTTCTTAGAATCAATCTCTTAAGTTTTCGAAAATGAAATTCGTCGTTGCTACACTGCTGTTTACCTCTGCGGTTTTGGTTGGTAAGTACGAATAAAGCCTATTTTATGTTGACTAATTTTTATTTTTCTAAATAATTTCATCTTTACAGTTAAATATTCTTTACAATTGTTTAGATGATTCACTATTACTTAAATGTGTCATTAGTGAGCAAGAACTATCATTCCCAGTGGGCAAAAGAATTAAGGATATCCTAGAGACGACTTAGGGACATCCCTAAGACGTCTCTTAGAGCATGACTTTTAGACATCCTAGGGATGTTATGAAGATCTCTAATGTCAGTTTGAAAAACGTCCTGAGATGGCCCGATGTCTTTAAGGTGTCTTCAGGACATTAGACGTATTAAAAACTTTGATTGGACTCAAATTGTATATAATTATATATTTTTCTGAACGTTTCATTGTTTGCAATAGTTGCTCCCGAATATCAAATTTATCAAAACATTTTTTTACTCTATAAAATCATCCTAGTTGGCAAAAATTCATCAAAATCCCAAGAACGTCTTTGGAACGTTCCTTGGTCATCCAATGTCAATTCAAAGTCTCTAAGGCGTCTAATGTCCTATAGATTTCGAAATATGACTTTAGGAGAGGCTATTATCGGGACATCTTTCGAACTGACATAAGACATCTTAAGAGCATTTTTAGCATCTCCAAAAGGCGTCTTAGGGATCTCCCAAAGACGTCTCTAGAACATCCTTAATTTTATTTCCCTCTGGGTAGATATTAGGTCTTTTTTAATGAGTTTCTCAAATTCTAATTTCACTAAATTTGTGCCGGCTTGTTACAGAATTAGCTTCAGCCCAGTTTTGTCCTAATTCACCGGAAGGACGAGAACAATACCGACGAGAATACCAACAAGCAGTAGATCAATACCAACAAAAACTTGCTGCCTATTATCAACAAGTTTCAGCTTCAGGAGGAACGCCTCAAGGAGCACCCCCACAGGCAGGAATGCCCCCAGGAATGCCCCCACAAGCTGCTGCACAAGCGGCAGCACAAGCCCATGCTGTTAGCAGCCCACCACCAGGGAAATAACACAGCGACGAGTGTTAACTAGTCTCCAAAGGAGGACTAGTTCATCGTTTAACAATTAACAAGTGAAAAGAAAAATTAATTAATGGTTAATCTAGTAAAATAAGCCAACAGGAATGAACGACCTTGTGGACACAAAACCCTAAACATCCCAAGAACGTCCTTGGGACGTTTCTAGGACGTTCAATGTCGGTCCAATCAACATCTCTAAGACGTCTAATGTCCTCAATACATCTTAAAGACATAGGACATTTTCCGGATATCTTTGACACTGACATTATTCTTCTTAAAAGTATTCCTAGAATGTCTAACAGACGTCTTAGGGATGTCTTGCAGACGTCTGTAGCACATCTTTGATTTTTTGCGCACTGAGTTAATATAAATTGAAAAAAGCGATCATTTCCGCAATACAGGTGATTAATGATTGTTCATTCGTGTTATCAGACTTTTTTCGATTAACCGTTGGCTAATTTACTTTTTTTCCAACTTGAGATTCGGTAAAAATTAATTTACGAAAATATTTGTTATTCGAAACCTGTGTTTACCATGTTTTCTTGTTGAAAATAAAAAATATGTTGCATTGGAAGTTTACTTTTTGTTTATAATCCCTCTTTCTATATTTATAGTTATGTTATTTGTACTAAATTTTTTTATATTTACAGAATTGCGTTAATTACAATTATTACAAATGACGTTTCTGAATAATGGGGTCGTCCTTACAAGTTGTTTATATCATTAGAATCTGAAGAAAAGACACATCTGATTATTAAACTAATTTTTTCAAATTATTAATACATTTCAAAATAATTATTGATAGTTGGAAATTTTCAAACGAAATTAATAAAATTCTTTCTCCTGATCTAATTACCTCTATTAGGAAGATCAAATACAAATTTATTGCAGTTTAAAGTGCATTAATTTGTTATTTGAAATTTTAATTTTGCTGAGATATAGTATGATTTCTTTTAGGCTTAATATTTTTAAAATATTGTTGAATAAATTTCTTCGTCTGGGTGAAACCCAAGAATTTCTTATTATTCAATATTCATAAAATTGAACAATATTTATAACATTCTTATCCATATTTTCGGTAAAAGCAAAGGTTTGATTTCTTTTAAAGGTACTTAAAGATCAGATTAAACAACAACAAAATTATTGATAATCATAATATTAATAAGAGTCTTAAATTTTAAATATTCAAAAATTGACGACTTTTAAATTTAAAGTCGTAAACATTGCAGAGTTTTTAAATGCGAATTTTTAAAATTATACTGCTCAAAAATACATTAAAAATTATATTCTTATGAAATATAAGTTCTGATGATGAAATAATTTGCAAACTTCAATTTTTTAAATTCAAGAATTTTCCATTGTAACTCTTGAAAATTGAAAAAATTTTGAATTGTTTACCTTTAAAATAAAAAATTTCTCATATAAGATATTTAAGATCAAAAATTACAAAATGCTTATATATTTAAATGAAACATTCGGCAATTTTAATCATTTAAATCTGAAATTGCATCAATTTCGAATATTTAAAATTCTTCAAAATTGAACTGAATATTGAAGAAACTGTTCAAAATTACATAACATAAAATTTAAATCTTGAAAATCAAACAAATTTTAATTTTTTCAATTCAAAATAAAAATATTTTAAAAGGTTTTCGATAATACACATTAAATGTTAAAGAATCTTCAATTGAAAATCTTAAAAATTGAAGAATTTTCCATTGTAAATCTTTAAAAACTGAATGACATTGTTTCTATTATTCCAAATATAATATCTATAAAATGTGATTTTTAAAAATAACTAATTTTCAATTTTTAATCTATAAACTTGCAGAACTTCATTTATTTATTTGATTTATTAATTATTAAAATTTTTATTATTTATAAATTATTGAGTTTTAATATTTGTGCAAAAATTAAAAAATTTATATATGATTTAACAATTTTGTGTGAAACATAATATAATTCGTGTAAAATATGAGCATGTCCTCTCCCGAAAAGCAAACAAATTTGCCTTCATAAAATTATTTATAAAAATGATTATTATAAAGTGTTCAACAAAATTTTCCAATTTATCAATTTATTTTAAACAAAAAAATACGAGTTGTAAAAAAATAAAAAAATATTCCACTTAAGAAATGAACATATTTTTATTTAAAATTGTGGAAACTTCAAGCCAAAACACGAATTTTTTCCACAAAAATTAATTTTTCTAGCAAAAATATGACTTTCCAACAAAAAATTAATTTTACACGAAACTGCGGTATTTTCCCCCAATAAAATCAATATAAAAATGAGAAAGTTAGATTTTCAGTTAAAAAATTAATTTTAAACACAAAAAAGACTCTTTCCCTAAACATTTAAATTTGCAAGCAAAGGCAAAAGTCTTTACTTAAACAATTTTTTTTGAAGAATCTAGTTTAACTTTCACTCAAGCAGTTGAATTTTTAATTAAAAAGGATTAATATTCAAACAAATAGTTAAACTTTCCATCAAAAAGATGGTTTCTCAACTAAAAATATGTGCCATTTAAAAAAATTATTTCTCAATGAAGGTGTTTCAACCAAATCTTTTAAATAAAATAGTTAAATACTTAAGCGAAGAAGAAGAATTTTTAAACAAAAAACTGGAATTTTATTTTTAAAAAATGAAATCTTTACTAAAAGAGACAAATTTTTTAACCAAAACGTTATTTTTTCAAAAAATAGTTGAACTTTGTTTTAAAAAATATTTCAGTTGACTTTTCACGATCGAAATCTGAATTTTGAAACACGAAACAGGTTGCTACTAAAAATTGAATTTTCTGTCCAAAATGATGAATTATTACACGGCAAGTATGAGTTTGTGCAAGATTGTTTAATTCTCTATAAAATAGCTGCATTTCTATCTCAAATAAAATTAAAGTTCTTTCCAAACAAATGAATTTTTTAAGCAAATAACAAATTTTCAAAAAAAATAGTTGACTGTTCATGGAAAAAAGATTCCAGTTCACTTTTCAGGATCAAAATATTAATTTTTTAACAATAAATGAGTTTCTACAAGAAAAATGAAATTTTCAATATAAATAGAAGAATTTTTGAGCCAAAAAGAACAAATTTTTTACATATGAGTTAATTCTCTATCAAATAGTTGCATTTTATCAAAGAAAGATTAAATTTTACTAAAACCAAATAATTTATAGTAAAAAACTACTTTTTACAATATGACTTGTCAACAAAGTTGTTAAATTTTCAACCAAACAGTGGCATTTTTATTCATGAAAGATAAAATTTCCTCTAGAACTAATGAATTAAAAAAAAAATTAATTTTCATACAAAGAAGATTCCAGTTTCCTTACCAACATCAGAATAAGAATAGTAAATGATAATTTAATTTTCTTCTAAATAGTTAAATTTTCAACCCAAAAGTATGACTTTTTAATATCAAAATGACATTTTTTTATTTTGGTGTCATTTTTGTGCAAAAATTAAAAAATTTATATACGATTCACCAATTTTTCATGAAACGTAGTATAATTGATTCACAATATGAAAATGTCCTTAGCCGAAAAATATTAGGGAAGCACAAAAAATAAGAGTTTAACAAAGAATTGATTTCAACAAAGTTTTCTATTTGCAAAAATAATTGCCTTCACAATATTATTGATATAACATTATTATTTTTAATTGGTTGATTTCTTTTCAAATTTATTAATTTATTTTAAACGAAAATTGTATTTTCTACTATCAAACAAAAGATATAACTTTTCAACCAAAAATGAATTATCCACGAAACTGATGCATTTTTAGCCATCATAAACGAAATTTCAAATTAAGCAAATCATGTTTGGTATCAAAAAAGTAGAATTTTCAAATAAAAATATATCAATCTTTAAAAAAATGGAAAAGTCAAAAATATACGCCTTCAATCAAAAAATATTTTTTCAATCTAGCTTAACTTTTATCTAAGTAACTAAATTTTCAACAACAAAAAATTTTTTTTCAATAAAGGTGATACAACCAAATTTTTTAAACAAAATAGCTAAAAACTTAAACAAAAAAGAAACAACATTGAACCTAAAAGATGAATTTTCATAAAAAAATGAAATTTCTACTAAAAAAATGAATTTTTAAATCAAAAAGAAAATTCTTCAAAAAAATTTGCATTTTCTGTTAAAAAAGATTTCAATTGACTTTTTACGATCAAAATCTGAATCCTTAAACAAGAAAAAGTTTTCTACGAAAATAATCGAATTCTCAGTCCATTTTTTCATAATAGATAAAACTTCTCTTCAAACAGAAGAATTACTATTAAAAAAATTTTTTAGTAGTTGACTTTTTATCCAAAAAAGATTCCAAATGACTTTTTAGGATCAAAATATGGATTTTTTAACAAAAAATGAGTTTCTACGAAAAAAATTGAATTTTTAATTTTAAAAAATGAATTTTTTCGGCCAAAAATGATAAATTTTTAACAAAATAGTCGAATTCTCTACGAAATAGTTTCATTTTTATCTAAGAAAGATGATATTTCGTCTGGAACAGATGAATTAAAAAAAGTGAAATTTTCATACAACGAAGATTCCATTTCACTTTCCATTACCAAAATAAGAATTGTAAATAATAAGTAATTTTCTACTAAGTAGTCAAATTTTCATAAAAGAAGTATGATCTTTAAACAAGATTGTTCAATTTACACTAATCAATTGCATTTTTTTCCAAGAAAAATGAAAATTCTACTAAAACATGTGAATTTTTAAACAAAAAGACACATTTTGAAAAAAAGAGTAGAATTTTCATCAAAAAACATTTTCATTGATTTTTTAATAATAAAATATGAATTTTAAACAAAAATTATATTTTCCAAGACGTAATTGAATTTACAACAAAACAGTTGAATTTGTATGTAAGATAGATGCAATATTTCACTGAAAAAGATAAACTTTCAAATCAAACGAACAAATTTTCAGAAAAGTTTTCATTCCGAAAATAATTTTATTTCATTTATCAGCAATAAAATATCAATTTTAAACAAGGGCTTAATATTTCACGAAAAGAGTTGAATTTTTAACCCAAGAAAAGAATTTTTAACAAAACAGTTGAATTTTCAACCAAAAACAATGTCTTTTAACAAAACTCTTAAATTTTTAACTAAATAATCCAATTTATCAATAAAAAGATAATGTTCAGAAGTCACGATTTATTATTCTACTATAATAAACAAAAGTTAAATATGCAGGTTGTCTACTATGCCGAAATTTTAGGAGATCTGGGAATTTTTCGATAAGTGGAAAAAATTCCGGAAAATCCAGGAATTGTCTTTGATTTTATTTTTAATGCTGGAAATGCTGGAAGTGGAATTCATTGGTTTCTGTTGCCCCTCTAAAGTACATGCGCTACCTTTTTTCACTTGAAATTGAATTTTTTTTAAATTATGAAAAAAATTGAAAATGTATTTTTTAAATAAATTGTATGTATGCTGTTATCGCAAGACCTTATATTCATAGGAAGACTTTCAAATTTGCGAGAGTACAAATTTTTTAATTTTCGATTATTCTTATGACGGTTTATAGAAATGCAGTGATCTTAAAACAAATGTCCGTAAGTCCAGAAACATCGTCTGTATATTCCCCCCATCTCTGCATTACATGCTTTTTAGTAGAATAATTTAAAATTTTAAATTTAATGTTTTGTAAATATAATTTAATAATAATGAACAAAAACAAGGTTACATGTGCAATAAAATAATGCGTCATCAGTAACCATGCTGTGTCATGGTGTTTATTTAGACGAAATTAATTTAATTTAAATTTAATTTAGACGACTTAGACACCTGGGATCAAAATTTTTAGGAAGGCAGGTGTTGACCATTAATCGTGACATTGAAAAATATTTCCCTGCACGAAATAGCGCATTAAATTATTTTCCGAAATTTTATAAGCATAAGTTAAAATATTAACCTTCTTTGAATTTTCTCAAAATTCCTTGCATAGTTTATTTAATAGCAACTCTGTTTGTAAAAAAATAAAATAACGTCGTATATCCTGGGCACTAATTTCATATCATAACTTTCGTGAAAGTTTTAAATACCTTCTAACTTTAATTATAAGAAGTTTAATCCTTCAAATATTTAAGATCAAAGTGGTTCCTAAACAGCTTTACTTTTTTTACATTAAATTGCGATAAATAATCTTCTACTTATAATGTTTTTAAATTATTAAAATTAACATGAAAAATAAGTATATTTTCCTCTTGCAAACAATTAATTTTTTAATGAAGCAGGGAATACTAAAATTTGAAAATCTTTAAATGCTTCTAATAATTTCTGAAAGCGATTTTCGAAATTTGCCAACTTGATAAAGCTCTATATAAAAGTTTTAAAACTGGTTTCTACTATCTGTAATTTCGATATAAATTCTGCAAAGACAAAAATGAGATTGAAGGGTTGGATATTAAGTGCAGGAATTATTTAACGATTACTAAATTTCAGGAATAGGTGCAAAAGACACGAGAAGGAATATGAAAAAGTACAAGAAAACGTTTAAAAAATTAGAACTTTTAAAAATAAAACCTTAATTTTCAATACTTTAATGTAAGTTTATTCAATCCACACGAAATAACTTACAATTAAAATTTTTAAAAATTGAAAAATTAAGCAATTCGAAAATGTTGTTTTGTGTTAAGAATTATTTTTTCACTCAAAACAAAAAGCTACACGCGCGCGTGTTTTTTATTTTATTGAGCAGTCCAAGTATCTCAAGAAACAAGCCTCTGACGATAAAAATGTATGTAATAAAAACTTTTATCTTATCTTCTCAATTAAAAAAATAAGTAAATTTTATTTAAATAGTTAATATGTTAAAAATGAGTATAATAAAAAGTTCAGGAAATAATAATTAAAATCATTAAAAAGTTTTTATGACCAACATTTTTCAGTAGGATGCATATAACTGAAGATATATCATTGTCTCAAAATAAGAAAGATCCTGTATTTGCCAACAATGTCAATTTTAACCGACGTGCGTTTGTGGTTTTTTCTTTAAAGGAGAAAAATAATTATTAATAAAATAAAGAAATTTCAAGTTATTTTTAATTTTGTAGTTGATCTCTTTCTAAAGTCATATAAATATCATTTTCTTGAGATTTAAAAAAAATTCAAAAATATTTTCGAAGATTTGATATACTTTGAATCAAAATTCAAACAACATTTTTTTGAAAATCAATGAAGATATAAAGTATTAAATTATAAAATAGGTATGATGATACTTAAACTAAAAATTTTACGCTTATTTTTTGTTTGTTTAGACAAGCTAATGTCTGCAAGAGCAGCTGTAATATTTCAGCCATTTCGCATGTGCTTTTCGGTATACGTTTTTCTTTAATCAGATATACTTCCACTAGGATGTATTACACCCTTGCATAGTTGCAATTTTCTACGAAAAAATATGAAATATTAAAGGGTCGAAAATTTGTTCAGTTAAAAAGTATTTTTATAAACAAATGAGATTTTTATTGACAAATTCATTTTTTTAAATTGAAAAGCATATATATGTAATCGACATGCATAAATAAAATGTTGCCGTGTCAGTTGTTAATATCCGTTAAGCCGTTTACGAGAACAATTTTAGTCATTTTAAAGCAATACAATTTTCTTGTACTTAATTTTTACAAAAAAAAAGTTCGCCACCCAAACCTCCGAAAATACCTTCTGACATAAAATCTAATAAAATATCAACAGCTTAAAAAATAATTCCAAATTCTAAGTAGCCTACTTAAGAAAATTCGACCTTGACTAAACATTTAAGATCGAATAAAAAGAAACTATTCATCAGGAAATTTAAAAATTTTAGATTTCGAATAATCTCGACCAGTATTAGAGCAATATGCAGCTTTCTCGGCTCCGCACACTTTTACTTTTTTGGTCGATTGTGTATTACAGCATTGCGTCGTTTTATTAAACTTTTCGATTTTCACATTTCCCATGCTTAAAACTTCTTATTTAAATTACTGTATACGAGTACAGCCCTAAAAAATTTTTTTACATAACAATTAGTTTTCCATTATTAAATTATAAAATACTTTGACTAAAAATAAAAATGCCAGAAATTTAAATTGGATTAAAATTCAAATTAAAAATCCTATAAAACGTCCAATAATCAAATTGATGCAAATTCCTGTTAAACAAAAATAAAATCCAACGACCAAATATAAATTTAGTTATGAAAATTAAAATTTTTTTTCATATGTTTAAATTGTCTATTTGAGAAATTATTGTAAGAAGGAAATTTTTTTAAATTTGTTATCCAGAAGAAAATTTGGTTGGGGTCCAAATTTGGTCCTTGGATTCTTGTTTTCTTTTTTTAGCAGGAGTTTGCATCAATAATTCGACTACTCGAAATACCAATAATCTACTAGTTATTAGTGAATCACTTTTTCTAATCGCATCATGAACCAGTAATTAGCTATATTTAGCCATTTTTATTCAACTAGAAAAAAAACTTACAAAATAAAATATGCCTTAATCACTTAAGTTGATACTAATGCTCCTCGTGCCTAATTAGGAAAAACGATCTTTTACATTTTTTTAAATCTTCGTCGCCAACAAATTTTTTAGTATTGTGACCTTTGCTGTTTCAACTAGCCATTATTAATACACGGCCTCATAAACAATTTATTTTTTATTAATCTATGCTCTCCTCAATGTAGAATTTTCTAATAATAAAAAAATTTGCTTTTACAATGGTAAGCGATTTCAAATATTTAACACTTTGTCTATTGTGCTAAAACGGATTAATATTATATTAACCCTCGAAAGTAACTATCAGTTAATAAAAAACATTAAAGTAAAATCATCGTAATGAAATGTTTAATCGCAAATTACTTGAAAATTATCGCTTGAAGGAGTGCGTCGACTTTTTAATGATGTTCTTTAAAAGGCTGTAAATAAATCATGGTTGTTTATTAAGGGTTTTTATTCCTAAAAATTGTTCACTTTTAATCAATAACCAATAAATCAATTTAATCCTAATCAATAAGGTTTATGAGATATAAAAAATTTTATTCATTTTAAATATGGGCCAACAATTTCAGGACAAATTGTAATAGTCGATGTGGATAACTTTCTCAAAACCAAGAAAAGTTTTAGACAATTTCCTCTTAAAATTGTCTTAAAAATCATGAGTTCATAATGTTGTGAATTGCAAACAGATTATCCTACTAGAAAAGGAAAAGCGGCAAAAAAGTTTTATTTATGTTTGGAGATGCTAAAAAATTATTTGATAAATTTATGTTCGAGAAAATATTCAGAATATTAGTAAGAAGTGGACTTTTTTACACCGTTTAAACAAAATATATTTTTAGGATTATGAATGCATTCAGAAGTGTCATTTGAGACTTGATTTTGAATATTTGCGTCAATTTATCATAAGATACGTTTTTTGAAATATTGTTTCAAGGATATTTCAAAATGACAAATCAATAGAAATGCATGAATTTTAGGATGATTAATAATCCTACTTATAAAATAAAATAATCTACGTAGATCGGTTCAGTATAGAACAAAAATATTAACATAACATTTATGAAGCTACGCTCAAATAAATAATTATTTTTAATTCATACTTTGGGTATGTATTAGTGCTAACATGCGCAATAACTCTGCACATGTGTACTTCTGACGTTTAGATATCTGAAATAAATCAAGTTTTTCCTTCCACTTAGCAAGCCTTTTTAATGTATGCAATTAATTGTAATGAAGAGGGAGATACTAGGTATATATTGTTCAGAATTTTCCTAACAATTTATCATTAAAAAATAATTTCCAGTAG
>NC_046662.1:42611278-42615207 GCF_010883055.1 Belonocnema kinseyi | reverse complement strand
CAAAAGATTGTTGTAATAAATACCAAACATAAAAAACAGGTTAATGAGCCAATGGTAAATGAAATAAAATCAGCTAACACTAACAGACGATCATTAGTCACCGGATGTTCGGAAATGATAGCGTTCGATTATTTGTTTTGATCTTGTATTTCTGTCGGCTGAATTTAATACATGGCCCATTGGATAATTTACCAATTTTTGTTTGCTCGGAATTTGTTTAGCAATTAAATAGTCCTCCCTGCGTGGCTATTTGCAGTCTTCTTGTCTTACTTTCCCTGACAATTAGCAGCCGGAGCTGTTCCTCCAGCATATCCTGCTCCAGCTTGGCCAAATTGTTGTCCACCATATCCAGCGTATTGTGCTTGTTGTTGTTGCTGTTGTGGATAAGCACAATCGGGTTGTGTTGAAGCTAATTCTGTAGAAAACCTGTAAAACTTTATGAATTAAGAAGTTGAGAAATTCATTAAAAAAGAATTGATACCTACTTTCGTTCAATCAAGAGAAAAAATACTAACAATCATATCTACGTATAATAAAAACAAAATGAGAAGCAATACAAAATAATGAAACAACAATTTGTAATCAATAAATCACTAACGTAAAATATAATCTCTAAAAATTAAAGGCAATGCTTATATGGAAAAAAATTCTTCTAAAGATGTTATTTGGGAAGCAATCATTGTTAACAATGGAAGGGTCTGAAAACAAAGACAGTGTTCACTCTCTAACGTCACATTTAGATAATTGTGAACCATCTAATCATTTCAAAAAAGAGTTTTCTCCAAAGAATATATTTTAAAGACAAATACAAATTATTAATTGTAATAAATTATTGTTTCTTGTCAACAATTAATTTTTTAATAAAGCAGAGAATACTAAAATTTGAAAATCATTAAATGCTTCTAATAATTTCTGAAAGCGATTTTCGAAATTTGGTAACTTGATAAAGCTCTATAAAAAAGTTTTAAACTGATCTCTACTATCTGTGATTTCGATATAAATTCTGTAAAGAGAAAAATGAGATTGAAGAGTTGGATATTAAGTGCAGTAATTATTTAACGATTACTCAATTTCAGGAGTAGGTGCAAAAGACACGAGAAGGAATTTGAAAAAGTACAAAAATATGTTTAAAAAATTAGAAATTTTTAACCTAAAACCTTAATTTTCAATACTTTAATGTAAGTTTATTCAATCAACACGAAGTAACTTACAATTTAAATTTTTAAAAATTGAAAAATTAAGTAATTCGAAAATGTTGTTTTGTGTTAACAATTATTTTTTCACTTAAAACAAAAAGCTACACGTGTGCGTGTTTTTCTTTTTATTGAGCAGTCCAAATATCTTAAGAAACAAGTCTCTGACGATAAAAATGTATATAATAAAAACTTTTATCTAATCTTCCCAATTAAAAAAGTAAGTAAGTTTCATTTAAATCGCTAATATGTTAAAAATAATTACAATAAAAAGTTCAGGAAATAATAATTAAAATCATTAAAAATGTCTTTGTCAAGAATGTCAATTTTAACCCACGTGCATTTGTGGTTTTTCATTTAAAGGAGAAAAATAATTCTCAATAAAATACAGAAATTTCAAGTTATTTTTAATTTTGCAGTTGATCTCGTTCTAAAGTCATATAAATATCATTTTCTCGAGATTAAAAACAAAGTTCAAAAAGATTTTTGAAGATTTGATATACTTTAAATCAAAACCCAAACAACATTTTTTTGAAAATCTATCAAGATATAAAGTAATAAATTATAAAAAAGGTATAATGATACTTAAAATAAAAATTTTACCCTTCTTTTTTGTTTGTTTGGACAAGCTAATGTCTGCGAGAGCAGCTGTAATGTTTCAGCCATTTCGCATGTGTTTTTCGGTATACGTTTTTCTTTCACCAGAAATACTCCGAAGGACATACCTATGCCGATAGATAAAATATAAAATACAAAAAATGTTTCTTATTTTCTAAATTTCCGTTTTACTTTAGCCAAATCAAGAAAGTAATTAAATTTCTAGGGTATATTACACCCTTGCATGGTTGCAATTATCTACGAAAAAATATAAAATATTCAAGAGTCAAAAATTTGTTAAGTAAAAAAGTATTTTTATAAACAAATGAGATTTTTATTAACAAATTTATTATTGGAAATTGAAAAGCATATATATAATCGACATTCATAAATAAAATGTTGGTGTCACTGTTGTTAATATCCGTTAAGCCGTTTACGAGAACAATTTTTGTCATGTTAAAGCAATATAATTTCCTTGTAATTAATTTTTCAAAAAAAAAGTTCGCCAACCAAACCTCCGAAAATACCTTCTAACATGAAATCTAACAAAATATCAACTAAACAGCTAAAAAAATAATTCCAAATGCTAAGTAGCCTACTTAAAAAAATTCGACCTTGACTAAAAATTTAAGATCGAATCAAAAGAAACTATTCATCAGAAAATTTAAAACTTTAGATTTCGAATCATCTCGACCAGTATTACAGCACTATGCCGCTTTTTCGGCTGCGCACACTTTTACTTTTTTGGTCGATTGTGTATTACAGCATTGCGTCGTTTTATTAAACTTTTCGATTTCCACATTTCCCAGCTTCAAAACTTCTTATTTAAATTATTATATACGATTACAGCCCTAAACAATTTTTATACGAAACACTTAGTTTTCCATCATTAAATTATGAAATACTTTGACTAAAAATAAAAATGTCAGGAATTTAAATTAGATTAAAATCCAAATTAAAAATCCTATTTAACGTCCAATAATCAAATTGATGCAAACTCCTGTTAAACAAAAAAAACGATAATCCAACTACCAAATATGGACCACAAAGATTTTTTGTTGTTGTAAACAAACTATCCGTCTATTGTGCTAAAATGGATTGATATTACATTAACCCTCGAAAGTACCTATCAGTTAATAAAAAAACATTAAAGTAACATTACGGTAATGAAATTGTTTATCGCAAATAACTTGAAAATTATCGCTTGAAGGAGTGCGCCGATTTTTTAATGATTTTCTTTAAAAGGATGTAAATAAATCATGGTTGTTTGTTAAGGGTTTTTATTCCTGATAATTGTTCATTTCTAATCAATAACCAATTAATTAATTTAATCATAATCAACAAGGTTTATGAAATATAAAAAATTTTACTCATTTTAAGTATGGGTCCGTAGTTTCAGGACAAATTATGATACTAGTTGATGTGGATAACTTTCTCAAAACCAAGAAAAGTTTTAGACAATTTCCTCTTAAAATTTTCTTAAAAATCATGAGTTCATAATGTTGTGAATTGCAAACAGATTATACTACTAGAAAAGGAAGAGCGGCAAAAAAGTTTTATTTATGTTTGGAGATGCTACAAATTATTTGATAAATTTATGTTCGAGAAAATATTCAGAATATTAGTTAGAAGTGGACTTTTTTACACCGTTTGAACAAAATATATTTTTTAGGATTATGAATGCATTCAGAAGTGTCATTTGCGACTCGATTTGGAATATTTGCGTCAATTTATCATAACATACGTTTTTTGAAATATTGTTTCAAGGATATTTCAAAATGACAAATCAATAGAAATGCATGAATTTTAGGATGAATAATAATCATACTTATAAAATGAAATAGTCTAAGTAGATCGGTTCAGGATAGAACAAAAATATTAACATAACATTTATGAAGCTACGCTTAAATAAATAATTATTTTTACCTTATACTTTGGGTATGTATTAGTGCCAGCATGCGAACTAACCCTGCGCATGTGCACTTCTGACGTTTAGATATCTGAAATAAATCAAGTTTTTCCTTCTACTTAGCAAGTCTTTTTAATGTATGCAATTAATTGTAATGAAGAGGGAGATACTAGGTATATATTGTTCAGAATTTTCCTAACAATTTATCATTAAAAAATAATTTCCAGTAG
>NC_046662.1:42606758-42611178 GCF_010883055.1 Belonocnema kinseyi | reverse complement strand
TTTTTAATGTATGCAATTAATTGTAATGAAGAGGGAGATACTAGGTATATATTGTTCAGAATTTTCCTAACAATTTATCATTAAAAAATAATTTCCAGTAGAAACAGTCTCCTCATTAAGCGAAAATGAAATTCTTCTTTGCTGCTCTGCTGGTAATCTTTGCGATTATATTTCGTAAGTATTGTTAATATCTGTTATTTAAACAATTTTTTTAATTTTCTCAATAATTCTTTTATAGCAGTTTAAATCTTTTTTCAAATTTATTAGATGATTCACAATTATTCAAATGTGCTCTCAGACAGTAAAAGCTGGAATTATTTTTTTGTCATAGTTTGACTATTTGCAAGAATTGCTTTCAACTGACGTATTGAGATTAATCTGCTTCCGCTGTAAGAAAGCATTGCCTTACATTTTTTTAATTATATTTAGCATTAGTGAGTTATTGATTAAAAAATGTTGTTTCAGTTTTTTGTGTTGCTTTTTATTATATTTTATTACGTGTAGAATTCCTTGTTAATGTTCTTCCCTAAATTGAACAAAACTATACGCTGTTCATCGAGAGAACGAAATCGGCCGCGCAGTTTTTTTCTTAAGGAAGGTGCCCAAAATTTTTTTTCCGGTGTACAGTCAATCGCTGTTGAAGAAAAACACAATTTTTCAACAAACAAAAAACTAACCGAACTGCTCTCTGAAATTTTTTATAACCTTCGTTAGGGCCACCACGAAACCCTTGCCAGCGGGGGTCCTACACCTACATTTTCCTCTTCTTTGACAAGCTGCGTGGTTGTTGAATTTCATTATTTCGTTGAACAGAGTATAGGTATCAATTATTTTAAAAATAAATTTGTTTACTTTTATATTGATTCAAGTTTTTTGGGCTTGTTATAGAAGTAGCAGCAGCTCAGCCGGATTGTCCTTATGCGCAACAAGCACAACAACAAGCACAGTACGCTGGATATGGTGGACAACAATCTGGTCAAGCTGCAGCATATGCGGGAGCAGTACCCCCAGCGGCTGATTGTCAGGGAAAGTAACGCAGGAAGACAGCAACTAGCCATCCAGGGAGGACTATTTAATTAATAAACAAATGACGAAGAAACAAAAATGGATAAATTAGCTAAATGGTTTATTTATTAATTTCAGCCAACCGGAATAAAAGATCAATATAAATAATTGATCGCTAGCATCTCCGCAAGTTAGGTGACTATTAATAGTCTGTTAGTGTTAGCTGATTTGATCAATTTACAATCGGCTGATCAACCTATTTTTTGTGTTTGGTATTTGTAACGAAAATCTTCTGGTTATAATATTCCTTATTTGGCACTTCTGTGAACCATGAATTATTGTTTAAACTGAAACATTACCTATTGGAAATTGTTTTTTTGATTGTAAGCCCTATTTACCTCTATCTATATTTAGGTCGTATTTACTTAATTTAAATTATCTGTACTGTCATGTGTTAATTGTACTTACCCAAAACCTGGCAGTTGAGTCTAATACAACTTTTTTTAATTTCGGAGCTTGGATAATTTTTAGTTAAATTTGAAACTAATTTTTTTAGCGTTGACCCTAAGAGCTTAAAGTGAAATTTCTTCACTTTATCCGAAAATTTCTATTATCCACTGTGTTGGCTTTGATCCAAATTTTAGTGAATTTAAACAATTTTAATAATTAGACATTCAACTTACATCTTTTTGCAAGAAATGAAGTCGGTACTTTCCATTTGTTTTGTTGGGCATGGTAATGGATCTTCTGAAATCGCATCAGTCACGATTGTCTGATTTCAAAGAATGATGTCTTGTGCGCATCACTATTTACTTTTCCATTAAATAAATGTTTTAAAACAATTTTTAAACACTTGAAGGAATTTTTTTTAGTCTATCAAATGCTATAGCTTTCTAGGTGGGCGTTAGATTTCATTATAATCAAAAAATGTTTTGAGAGGATATTTCGAAACCTTTCAATGGAAATTGATGTTTTATAAAAACTTTTTTGTTAGCTCATTAGATACGGACATATAAGAAAAGAAAAAAGGGAGAGAAATAGGCAAGAAAGCACCAAATTTACTTGAGTCTCTTTTCTGCTTTCCTTCTTCGTCTTTTTTATACTACTTAGGGACGAACATGCTTTCTACGGAAATTCCACATGGAAATTCAACATGGAATTTCTACAAATATTTCCACAAACTGATTTTCGACTAAGTTTCACTTCCCGCGATCAATTGCGCTCTCAGAAATCATACTCCGCACGTCACACCCTTGTGACAGTTATGCGAGAAACATCTACTTTAAGAAAATTATGCTAGCCACGTGAAAAACTTGCATCAACTGTGAGTTCTTTGAGAAAACGCAATTGAATCAATTTCCCACATGTAAAAACACATCTTTGGGAAGTCTGGTTTTTACATTATTTTAAAGTCTCTCGAGTTGGTGACTTGATGAAACGAGATTGTCCCAAAACTCCAGGTGTGGAAAACACATTTTCTTGTGTCAAGTCTCGTTTCCACAGTATTTCAAATGTCCCGGAGAGGGTTCCTCGCGGGTACGACATTAGATCAATACCCCAGGTGTAAGAAAGACATCTACTTCGAAGAAATCTGGCTTGTAAAGTATATTTGGGTTCCTGAAGTATGTTATCAACTGCAAGAACACTGAAATATTACGAAAATTATAAACCCCTGAAGGGAATTTTTTTTTCTCATCTAGAGCATTGCTTGAATTTTGCGTCCTGAAAGAATTCCCTGCGGTAGCTTGAAGTGCTGCAAAATCAGGAATACTTGAAGTTTTTTACACATGGGGCATTGATTTAATCTCGTATTCTCGAGGAACCCACTCAAGGGACTTCAAACTCTTGTAAAAACTAGAGTTCCCCGAAGAAAAGGTTTTTCTTACACATAGCGCATTAGTTTTAAGTTTGAATCCTTCAGTAACAAACTTCAGTGGCCCTAAAGTTCTGTAAAATTGAGCCTCCTTCGAAAAAGATGTGTTTTTAAAACTTGGAAAATTTATTCAATATTGTGTCCACGAGGAACGCACTCTAGGGATACTGAAGCAATCTAAAGAACAGAATTTCCTAAAGGAGGTTTGTTTGTTACACCTGAAACATGAGATAAATTCCTTGTCCTCATGAAACCCACTCGAAGGAACTTGAAGTACCATTAAATTCAGATTTTCCTAAAAATGTGTTTTTGTACCTGGGGCATTAGTTTAGTCTCGTGTTCTCAAGAAACCCATTCCAGGGATGCTAAAGTGCTACACTGGGAACGCGATTTACCGGAACCTGATATACCGGATGATTTAGTCCAAGAGGGCGAGAGATGGACGCTTGGAAGGTCAGCAGAGTTGTGCAGTTGACGCTTCAGCACTATCAAAAACCACAATTAGCGATGAGAAGAAGAACGGTTTGGGGAATCTCGATTCGCCATGAGGATCATTCAGGCAACCTTGAAACTATACGTAAATCGCGTTTTTAGTGTATTAAAACCAGGCTTCCCCGAGAGGAATATGTGTTTTACACTGAATAAACCAGACCTCCGTGTAGAAGATGTTTTTGCATCTGGTGCAGGAGTTGGAATGAAGAATTTAAAGATAGGATGAGTTTGATCTGTAAGCTGGAAACTTAACAATTTCGGGGAACATGCTGTTTTAAGAGTTGGAGCAAGTATTTGACGAGAGTAGCATAATTCTTTATCAAAGGATAGATATTGATTTTTGCCCCTAGTACAAACGTTATTTTCCGGACTATTCAGATATTACATGATAATCTGAAACGTAACTTTAACAGGGAAGATGTTTCTGACTTGCATTCTACAATTATTTAGCGTCGAAACATCAGTGTTCCATCCTGCAAACTCAGCTGATAACCGGAAGTCAAACTTAGTACAAAATTTGTTTAGAATTTCTACGTGGAATTTGCGTAGAACGCTTCCCTAGTATAACTAACCAAACAAGGAAATTAAAAATTAAAAGAAACTATCAAACTTCTCTGATTCCTACAAAACCGCTAAGCGAGGGCACTTCTCGCCAGCTCCACATAATGGTTTTTTGTATTTCTTAACGATCTTTAGTAGAAATTGGTTACTGAAGCAATTTTATGTATCATAAGAAATAAGTCAGTGATTCAGGCATATTAAAATAATTTAAAAAAATAAATCAAGATTTGAGTAGGACTCAACTGCCCCCTCAAGGATACTCGTAAGTATAATTAACGCATATAGGAAAATAGGGAATATAAACAAAAAAACAACTCTTAATAGTTCATGTTTTATTTTAAACAATTAAACGTGGTATACACAGGTGCCAAATAAGGAATATTAAAACCAAAAGATTGTTGTAATAAATACCAAACATAAAAAACAGGTTAATGAGCCAATGGTAAATGAAATAAAATCAGCTAACACTAACAGACGATCATTAGTCAC
>NC_046662.1:42591084-42606658 GCF_010883055.1 Belonocnema kinseyi | reverse complement strand
CAAAAGATTGTTGTAATAAATACCAAACATAAAAAACAGGTTAATGAGCCAATGGTAAATGAAATAAAATCAGCTAACACTAACAGACGATCATTAGTCACCAGACCTTCGGAAATGATAGCGTTCGATTATTTGTGTTGATCTTGTATTCCTGTTGGCTGAATTTAATACATGGGCCATTTGATAATTTACCAATTTTTGTTTGCTTGGAATTTGTTTAGAAATTAAATAGTCCTCCCTGGGTGGCTATTTGCAGTCTTCTTGTCTTACTTTCCCTGACAATTAGCAGCGGGAGCTGCTCCTCCAGCATATGCGGCTCCAGCTTGGCCATATTGTTGTCTACCATATCCAGCGTATTGTGCTTGTTGTTGTTGCTGTTGTGGATAAGCACAATCGGGTTGTGCTGAAGCTAATTCTGTAGAAAACCAGTAAACCTTTATGAATTAAGAAGTTGAGAAATTCATTTAAAAAGAATGGATAACTACTTTCATTCAATCGAGAGAAAAAGTACTAACAATCATATCTACGTATAATAAAAACAAAATGAGAAGCAAGACAAAATAATGAAACAACAATTTTCAATTAATAATTCACTAACGTCAAATATAATCTCTAACAATTAAAGGCAATGCTTATATGGAAAAAAATTTTTCCAAAGATGTTTTTTGGGAAGCAATCATTGTAAACATTGAAAGAGTCTGAAAACAAAGACAGTTTTCACTCTCTAACGGCACATTTAGATAATTGTGAACCATCTGATCATTTCAAAAAATAAGTTTTTCTCCAAAGAAAGTATTTTGAAGAAAATACAAATTTTTTAAATAATATGTTTCAACAATACTTACGAATTAGAAACGCAAAGGTTAATAGTAGCACAGCAAAGAAGAACTTCATTTTTGCGAAATAAGTAGAGTGATTCTTCTGAATGTTTATTCTGATGGGAGTGTTCGATTTTCAGAAAAATTCTGGTCAATATATACCCAGTATCTCCCTCTACTTTATAATTAATTGCACACATTAAGAAGGCCAAGTGGCAGGAAAATCTTTATTGATTTCAGATATCTAACCTTCGGAAGTGCACATGTTCAGAGTTAGTGCGCTTGTTCGCATTGATACATACGCAAAATAGCAAGTAAAAATAATTGTTTATTGAAAAGAGGCTTCATAAATGTCATGCTAATAGTTTTTTGTTGGTACTGAGCTAATCTACTCAGGACCGAATTTTAATTTTTTATCTTTTGAACTTGTACTTTGATAATGAAGATATATTGTTAATGTATTCTAATAATGTGATTGTATTCTCTTACAATCAAGTTTTCTACTTTTTAGGAAACAAAGATAGATACGAAAAAATATTGAGAAGAAAGTTTGCAGTTCTGAAAAATGTCTACGAAAAATGATTGGTTCTTGAGCGATACTTTTCAGAGTTCACGAGTAAAATTAAAAAATTACATCTATAGGGGAAAAAATGATGCTGACCTAAAAAATGGTTTAGACCGCATAATGCTTATAAGATGCCTTTCTGGTATTAGTAGAAAGTTCTCAAAAATATTTTTAAAAAATAAGTAAAAAAGGTGGGGTTTTTCCAGAAAATGTACTTTGTTATGTTTTCTAAATGTACAGAAAATAATCAAATAGGTTTTCTTGAAAATCCCACCTTCTTCATTATTCTAAATATTTTTTAAAAGTAATTGTACTAATAAAAAAGGCATCTTATCAGCCCCATGCCGGCTAATCTATTTTTAAGGCAGGGAGAATTTTTTTATAAACATTTTTCTCGTAAACTATTAGAAATATCGCAAAAATACCAGAAATATTTTTGCATCGAACTTTTTAAGATGTAGGAACCTTTTTCTTTGACACATTTTAGTATCTGTCATTGTTTCCAAGAAAAAGTAAAAAATTTGATTGTAAAAAACAAGGATTCTCTTTGCTACAAAATATATTTAACACGCATCAAACTGAGAACACGCAGAAAAAAATTCTGCTAAAGGTGACAGGATTTTTATTTATAACAGAGACAGCATAGATTTTCTGTAAAGATTACCGAATTTTCTGAAGAGTTTACAAAACTTTCAGTTATTTGATAAATTAACGAATATTTTCTGTTATATTTTCTACAAAATTCTGTCAAATTAACAGATTGAAATTATTTTACCTAATCAAAAAGTCTGCGAAAGTTATATAAAACATCCTCAAATTTATAAAATAACAGAAAATTTTGTAAAATCTGTAGCAAATTCAGTATGGCAATAAATTTGAAGGTGGGTTTTTCGAAAAAATAGATTTTTAATTTTTTCAGAAAAACCGCTCTTATTTTGTTAATTTTAAACCTTTTTCAATTTTGATGCAGATCGTGAGAAAAATTATCAACGCTATAAGAATCTACAACAAAAATATATGTATCGCAATTAGACCAAAGGTTATAGAGGTTCACAGAAAAAATCAGATTTTTCAAAAACAAAGAATAATATTTAATTACGCATAACTTTTTTAAATGTTTTTTTTTTGTAAATTAGAAAAATACGAATTGCCTAATTTCCTCTGAAAAACAACGTATTTCATCCCCTAGCGATTCTGCGATGTCAAAATATAATTTGCCAAAATAAATTTTGCCAGAGAGATTTAAATAAGTTTCCTCCTTACTATATCTTTTTTATTTTTTTGAACATTAACGTGTCAAAAACTTTTAGCATCTCTAAGCGAAGATAAAACTTTTTCGTCTTGTACACTTTTCTCGTGAGATAAGCCGTTTGCAATAGAACTTTACAAACCAATTATTTTTTAACCAAATTTTAAGAAGAAAGGATCTAGACCTTTTATTTGTTCATAAAAAAACACCCAGATCAACTAGTGTCATCACTTTTCTTAAAACTGTTGCAAAATCAATGTGCACGATTAATAACGTTGTTTATTGTTCATAAACTTGTTTGATTAATTTTTTATATCAAATTTGCGGATTATTTTGATTATATTATAAAAAATATTATTATCTCTGGCACAATGTATTTTTTTATAAATCTACGCTCGCTATAAGCTATAGCGATATAAGATTCAAATAGATTTTGGGAGCTATGTTTCTCTTTATAAACATTTCGTAACAAAACTACAATTATTGAATAGAATTTAACAAAAAAAATTTCGTTGCAATCAGGCGAGTTAGGTTCTATTTGACTTATCACCTCTAACTTAGTATTTCCGCTCCACTGAGAATACAAAATCATTTTAAAAGATATTTAGAATTTTTGAGGAAATTTCAGAAATAATAAAATATTCGAAAGATTTTAGAACATTTTAATGACTACATGGATTTATGAGAAATTGCAAATAAAATTTGGAAGCATGTCAAAGATTTCGAAAAGTTCTACGATGCTTAATATTTTATCTAACGATTCCCACGAAAGTTTGAAATGATTTTTCTTGTCGTTTGAAAATGTTCCTTCCTTGAATAAAACATATTTTTGTATAAATTATTAACCAATAAATGTTTCGTTGACAATATATCTTTTTTTGTTAAAAATTTAACTAGGGTTAAATTTCAAGGAAATTCAAATATTAATTATAATTTATTGAACACATGTGACATGACTGAAGAGCTACAGCTGCAGTTGCAGGTATTGGCTTGTCCAAACAAATAATTATGAATACTATATTCAGAGAAACCTATAGAAAATTGTTTATTATTTTAGTTGCATAATTTGTAGTTAATTATTATTTTTAATTTAATACAAAAATATTGAGACGTTGGGGAGTGCAGTGCCAAGCAACGGAGAGGTGGTTGTCAATAATTAAGGATTGCAATGCCAAGCACCCAAATTTTGGGACTACATAATTATTTATACAAATTGAAAATTCAAAGGATTAAAATTATTATGATTTAATTTAAAATGTGCTTAACCTTTTTTGCGAATATTATAATACGAGATTAGTATAGGTTATATACGACGTTAATTTTTTAAAGCAGTTTCTTATAACGTTTACACCGCGAAAAATTTAAAAAAATTCTATAAAAATAAATGTTTTATTTCGTAGCTATACATTTTTGGAAAATAATTAAACGCGCAATTTCCTGCTCGAAAATATTTCTCAATGTCATAATTGATTGTGAACATCTGTCTTCTTCAAACATTTGATATCAAGTGCCTAGCCCATCTTGTGTATCTAAATAAATATTGTTACACGGCGTAATTACTGATCACGCATTATCTAATTACATATACGTGTTTACTTTTATTTATTGCTATTTAATCATACTTACACAACATTAAACACAATTTTCTCAAATGATTAATTTCTATTGTTTTACTACTTAAAAATTTAAGAAATCAAAAAAAAAAATTTACTCGTTACTCTCTTATCATTTGTACTTCTCTAATATTGTATGGATAACAACATACTCATAATGTTCATAAATTATATCATTTTTCATAAAAATTAGTAAATGATTTTAAAAATGTTTTAATTTCTCCACAAATATTATGACAAGATAATGATAAAAATGCAGAAAGTAAAAACAAAAAACCTTATAAAAGGCTTCAAACTTGACAGCAAAACAATATATAAATTATGACCTACTAATATCATTTATAAAAGACTTTACGGTCTGTCAACAATGTAAAAAAAAAATTCCATTCAGAATGATCGTCAAAGCAATAAACTCGCGAACTCACATCCTAGAATGATTTCTCACCAAAGAACTGAATCCTTTCACAGGAAAGTCTATCACTCAGATTCAAAACTCTTTGGACCTTATCAAAAAGATACAATAGATTCACATTCAATCCCGAAACATCCTAATACGCTTCAAAGTAGCTCTTGTCTTTACTAAAGTACCAATCTATGATAAAGTTGATATTTTTGAATCCTTTGCAAACTGCCTTTTCGACCTCATAACTTTGATAGAACATTGTACAACAAATTCCCATTCAACAATAAGACATCCTAGTAAGCTTCAAAGTAGTACTTGGCTTTACTGAAGTACCAATCTATGATAAAATTGATATTTTTTAATCCAGGGCAAACTGCTCTTTCGATCTCATAACTTCGATAGAACACTGTTCAACAGATTTAAACTTAACCTTAAGATATCTTAGTAAGCTTCAAAGTAGCTCCTGTCTTTACTAAAGTACCAATCTATGATTAAATTAATATTTTTTAATCCTTGGCTAACTGCCCTTCTGATCTCATAACTTTGATAGAACACTGTACAACAATTTTACGTTCAATCCTAAGACATCCTAGTGAGCTTCAAAGTAGCACTTGTCTTCACTAAAGTATCAATATATGATAAAGTTGATATTTTTGAATCCTTTGCAAACTGCCCTTTCGATCTCATAACTTCGATAGAACACTGTGCAATAGATTCAAACTTAACCTTAAGACATATTAGTAAGCTTCGAAGTAGCACTTGTCTTTACTGAAGTACCAATCTATGATCAAATTGATACCTTTCCACACTTCCCTTCCGATCTCATAACTTCGATAGAACACTGTACAACAGATTCAAGTTCAATTTTTAAACATCCTAGTGAGCTTTAAAGTAGCAATTGTCTTCACTAAAGTACCAATCTATGATAGAGTTGATATTTTGGAATCCTTTGCAAGCTGCCCTTTCGATCTCATAACTTCGATAGAACGCTGTACAACAGATTCAAACCTAACCTTAGGACATCCTAGTAAGCTTCAAAGTAGCTCTTGCCTTTACTAAAGTACCAATCTATAATTAAATTTTTTATTTTTTAATACTTGGCAAACTGCCCTTCCGATCTCATAACTTTGATATAACACTGTACAACAGATTCACGTTCAATCCTAAGACATCCTAGTAAGCGTCAAAGTAGCATTTGTCTTTATTAAAGTACCAATCTATGATAAAATAGATATTTTTGAATCCTTTCTAACCTTCTCCTCCAAACTCATAGCTTTGACAGAACATTGTCTGAATAATACTTTCTTCTCTTTTAATAACAAGTTCTACCAGCAAACATAGGGAAGAGCAATGAGATCTCCAATCTTCCCTGTAATAACCAACATCTTTATGGAACATCTAGAAACTAAAATCTGTAACCAATCCAAGCTTAAAGTGGAATTTTGGTTTCGTAACCTTAAGGACACTTTTGTCATCTCGAAACGTGGACTAGATGAAGAATACTAGTTTTCCGTTTTCATCAATCGATTACATCCTTATGTCCAGTTCACCACAGAAATTAAACAAAAAAAGAAAAATTGCCTTTCTTTAAGCTACTAGTTTACAAAAGATCTGATAACACATTAGGGCATGAAGTTTACAAAAAAATCACCATAAAATTAGATAAAGACAGTATTTGAATGACGTGACAGCTCAAGGGGGGAGGGTAAAGACTTTTTGTTATGATTTGTTATAGTAGAAAGAGGTGGTCCTCCAATCATGTACGTAATTTATGCAAATTCGCAAAAACTTTTTGCTGAAGATTATCTTTCTAATTATAAATTTTATTATTTGGCTGGAAATTTGACAATTTTCTCAAAAAGATATCCTTTTTTGTTGTAAATTCAACTCTTTTGTTAAAAGTTGGTCGTTTTGTTTAGAGTATTAACGTTTTGTTTAACATTTATATTTTGTTGCTGATAAGAAAACTGAAATCTTTCTTGGATAAAAAATTTTCTTCTGAAAATTTGTCTTTTCGATTTAAAAGTTAATATTTTTAGTAGAAATATTGCATCTTTTTTAAATAAAAATGCAACTGTTTTGTTGAAAATTTAACTCTTCCATAGAAGTTTTACTTTTGGTTTAAATTTCGTATTTTTTTAATCTTTCTTTTTTATTAGAAAATTTACCTTTTTTAGTAAAAAATTAATTTTTCTTGGACAAAAATGCATCTGTTTGGTTGGAAATATAACAATCCTGCTAAAAAGTGATACCTTCCTGTTAAAAAATCGACTAATTAGTAATTAATATTGCATCTTTCTTGCGAAAAATGCAACTGTTTGATTTAAAATTTAAAATTTGTTAAAGGTTTTTGAAAAAAATTATTTGTTTCAAATATGATATTTTTTAATGAAAATACAACTGTTTGGTTGTAAATTCAAATCCTTTTTTGAAAGTTTGTCTTTTTCTTAAAACTCACCTATTTTAGCAGAAATTACATCTTTTTGGGGTAAAAATGCAACTACTTGGTTGAAAATTTAACAATTTTCTTGAAAAACAATGTTTTTTTATTCAAAATGAGCTGAAATCTTGCCCGGAGGAAAACTTAACTATTTAAAAAAAAGTTGTGTTTACTTAAAAGTTCATCTGCTTAAAAAGAAATTTCATCATTAATTGCACAAAAATGCAAATGTTTGGTTGAAAATTCTGTTTTATTGAAAATTGAACTATTCCGTAGAATTTTACTTTTAGGTCAAACTTTATATTTTGGTGTTGAAAAATGAACTGAAATCTTTTTTGGATCAAAGTTCAAATATTCTTTCAAATAAAAAAAAAGATTCATTTGTTTTAAAAGAAATTTCATACTTTTGGATAAAAATGCGACGATTTCAATAAATTTGTTCAATTGTCATCCTTTTTGTTTAAAAATTTTTCTTTTTAATTAAAAATTTAGGTTTTTTCGTAATAACTTATTTTCTGTCTGAAAATTCATATTTTGATCGTGAAAAGTCAACTGAAATTTTTTTTAACGAAAATTTGACTTTTTTTAAATAATTACCTTTTTTGTTTAAAAATTCATCGGTTTAAGTAGAAATGTAATTTTTTTTATAAAAATGCAATTTGTTGAAAATGAATGTTTTTTTTATTGAAAGCTCATGGCTCTGGTTGAAAATTTCATTGCTTAGAGTAAGAGCCTTTTTCGGTTTAAAATTATTTTTTCAACTGAAAACGTAAGTTTTCCAAGTTTCGTAAGATTGATCGTCTTCATTTGAAAAATGTCTTTTTTTTGGTAAAAAAAATGTTTTTAATGTTTGCGATTTCATTTTGGTGAGGTTAAAATGGATCTGTTTCGTGAAAACTAAATTTTTTGCTGACAAGCCATATTCTTTATTTAAAACTTTAGTTTTTGTAAACAAAATTCGTCTCTTGGCCTTAAGATTTAACAGTTTTGATGAAATTTTATTTATTTCCTTTGCAAAAAATCTTTCTTTCTTAAAAATTCGTCTTTTTGGTTTTAAAATTATTTTTTCCTTGTATAAATTTCATTTTTATTTTGAAATATAAACTATGACACTTTTTTATGAAAAATTTACCTTTGAAGGTTAAAGATTCAAATATTCTGTTAAAAATTTAATAATTTTGTTGAAAATTTAAGTATTTTTTGAAAAGCCATCGTTTAAATCGTTTAAATCGTTCAAATTCGCGAGGTGACATTAGAAAAACATCCGAAAAATTTTTACGCCAGAGAATAATATTTAGAGATCTTGCAGGAGACTTGAATTTTTCCATATTTTATATGGGTAGGATTCAGCAGAAGATTTTAATTAAGATGCATTTTGAAAATTTTGAGAATATACTAAATTTTATTAATTAATTAAATAATTAAATAAATTTTGAGAAATCCACTACTAAACATTAAATAAGATCTAAAAATCTAAATCTGAAGATTCTGCTGATGAGGAAGCCTAAAAGCAAGAAGAAAAAGAGATTCAGGCTGGTTTGGATTTTTTAATTAGTTTTTTCAAACATATTTGTTCATTCATAATTTATTTGTCCCTTTTCGTTCAAAATTTTTTTTTTCACAATTTGACTTGCTGACTGCGAACATTATTTGAAAAATATTTTCATAAAATGTATTAGTACCAATTAAGGCATGTATACTTTATTTTTATTTTTATAATTAAAAAGCATACAGTTCTAATGTAAAAGTAGTCCTAATTTACCAATATATACTACAAAATTGATGAGAATATCTTCCCTTAACATTTTTGGAAAAATTGAAACATTTTTAAACGCATTCTCAATTTTGTATGATGAATAATATATTTTCTGTAAATTATTAGTATGTTATCAATCGAAAAATGTTGAAGGAGCACAAATGAAAAAAGTTTAAAAAGAAAATTATTTCATCTCGTTGTCCGGATTTCCAATTAGTAAAACAATTAACTTTATAATAAAATTAAATGAAATTTTCATTTTACGTGTTAAGGAAAAAGTCGATCTCATATTTTCCCCAAAACAGAGATTTCTTTCTTGGATTTGTAGCATAGCGTAACCTTAATAATTCTTTAAAAAGTTTTTTAATGTAGTGTAGGTATAATTCAATGATAATACAAAAAAGAAAAGTAACTGACACCTTGTCATTTTTTTCTAACATGATACGTGCATACAGTAAAACAATGCGAGATTAGTATTTATACACCTGGTAACAATCATTTATAGAAGGCAGATGTTTACAATCTCTGACTAAAGTCTTTGTTATATCAAAACCTTGCAAAATCTTTAAGAAGCTTAAAAATTTTCTTCTAAAATCTCTAAAAATCTAGATTTTGATCAAAATTTTTAGAAATCCGTAGCAAATTTAATTATTTTTGAAATTTGTTCAAAGCTTCTAAATATTATTGAAAATTACTCGCATTTTTCCTAACATTTTTCTTTTTCATTTAAATAAATAAAATTGCCTTGAAATCTTCCAGAATTTTTTTTGTTTTGGAAATTTTGGAGAGCATTCAAAATGTTATATAATGTTTCGTAATAATCTGTTGAATATAATTTTCCAGAATAAGAAATTATTTAAAATTTGTACATGAATCCTAAGAGAAGTTTGTTATTCACTTAAAGCCTTTTAAGCGTAATAGAATTTGGCTGTTGAGTATAATTCTCAACAAAAAAGTCTTGAAAAGGATTTTTTTTCAATTTCTAGCACATCATATATCAAAGGGTAAGTTATGAGGCTACAAAATATTATGTTTCTTAATAGGTCAGAAAAATTTTTGAATCAATATACTCGTAAAGCATAATGTACCACAGACTTTCTTTTCATGGAAATCTATCGATTTTTTAATTTTTGGTAAACTATTTTTAGCAAATCAAGACACAAAAACAAAACAAGGAAAAGCGCACAAATCAGAATCAGACTTTTAACCACTTTCTTTTAGGACCCTACACTTTTCCCACAATTTCGCCCTGAAATTTGTAATTTGCATTGTTATTAAAACAGGCATATTTTCACTGTCTCGTTTTTATAATTCATAAAAAGGCGTATTTTATAACAAAAACTTGTTATCACATTTTATTGTAACTTGCGTCAAATCGTTTATCCAAAAAGTTAATCATTTTATTTCTAATGTATTCCCAAAACAAAAGTTTATAATAAATTCGGAGACCTTTTTCATTTCAGCAACTTTCCTCTATTAATTTTCTTTTTGTCTTCCTCTTTGTTTTGCCAACAATTTAGTTTCTTTATTTTCAGTCTTATTTTTATCAATTAAAAGAAATTCTACTCGTTGTATCGAAAAATGGTAAATAACCAATTTTTCGATCCTTTTTGGTGAGCAGTTTTTGTCAATTAACTTTTTTTCGTACCTTGTATCCTATTAAAAATTATTTGTTATATTTAATATTATTTTCTACGAGTGAAGCAATAACTTTATGTACCAACAACTATTGATAATTAGAAAACTATTAGATCCTTTTCAGGCTCACAACTTTTGATACAATATTTTTTGTACCTTGCGTCATTTTTCCAAAAATTAATTCTTTTTATAATAAATTTAATTTTTAATCATTCAGGCAAAAACTACAAATTCTATGAAAAATGATAAGTGTTTAATTTATAGCTCTGTTTGCGTAAACAACTTTTTTCTGATTGTTTTTTTTCGTAGCTTGTGTCGTTAGTGCAGAAATACCATTTTATCATATTTAATGGTTTTTATTAATAAAACAAAAACGTTTTTCTTTGCACGACTCTTTTATAAAGTGCGTTGTTTTGCTTAAAACTTTCATCTTATTTTTTTTTATTTTCGAAATGCTATCACTCCAGTTAATGATAACTTTAGCAAAATTCATAATTTTTTGATTAATTCTATTATCTTTTCAAACAAATTTAATAAACAAATGCATTATTGGGACATCTGTCGACGGAAAAATTCTTCTATTTTGATGTCAGACTTTTAATTGGGATCTTCATCATAAATTCAGCAACATTCATGATGAGTTGACAAATTTTTTGATTTTTTGAAACAAATTTATTATTCGGGCATCTGTGAACAAAATATTAGTTTTTTAGATGTCAGTCTTTTCAATTAGGAACTTGATGATGATTTCAGCAAAATTCTTAATTGCTTGATAAATTTTATATTTAAAGAAAAAAAAAAATTTAATTAAAAAATGCATTATTCCGGCATCCGTCGATGGAAAAATTATTATTTTTTCCCCATATCAGACTTTTTAATTGGGAACTTATTGATAATTGCCGCAACATACACAATTAGTTGATACATTTAATGCTTTCTTTAAACAAATTCAATGAGGAAGACTGAGATTGACAAAAAACTTTGTCGTCGACAAATAACCATATAATGCATATGTTTATTAAATTTGTTTAAAACATCATAAACATTATTAACTAAGTATGATTGCTAATAAAATTTTCATTAAATTTCCAATTAAAAAGACTGACATAGAAAAAAAGGGGATAGGAAGAGGAAACCAAATTATAGAGGAATTACACTGATGCACTTGGAAAAAAATAGGTGAGAGTTAAATTCGGATAAGTCGACGGTTATGGTGTTTAGGAAAGGAGGTCGGAGAGATGAGGTAGTGAAGTGGAAGAGCAAAGGAAAAGCGGTACAGAAGGTGGAAGAATTTGCGTACCTGGGCTTCCTGTTTTGGAGGAATGGGGGAGTGAATGGTAAAATAAAAAAGAGGGTGAGAAGGGCCAATGCGATGATGAGGCAGGTGTCGGGCTGGGGAAGAGGTTGTTCGCATATGATTTTGTAAACATAATGAAATTGTTTGATTCGCTGGTGATGAGTGTCTTATTCTACGGAGTGGAGGTGGAAGTTAAGTGACGAGGTAAATAGGATACAGAAGAGGTATGTAAAGTGGACACTAGGGTTGGCAAGGAATACGCTGAACTATATTGTCAGGATGGAAACGTCGAGCGTGTAAATATGAAAAGAAATTTTTGGAAGAGGGGGGAAGTAAGCTGGTTAAAGAGTGTTGGTGCGAAAAGGAGGACAGACTTAGCGTTGCGAAGATGGAGGTGGAAAGGGAAAGGTATTTTAGAAGATATAGATTGTTGATATATGAAGTGAGAAGGATTCACGAGGAAGAAAGGAAGGTATGGAGAAAGAGAAGGCAGAAGGCGAGGAGAGAATAAGAAAGTCAAGGTTTAACGGAAACTATGTGTGTTTGTGCAAAGGGAAAGAGCGCAATATTTAGGTGAGAAAGGAGTGCGAGGAAGTCAGGAACTTATAGAGAGAATGAGGTTCGGTTACATGGAGGATTTTAATAGGTTCTGGCTTTCATAGAGAAGAGAATGTGTCAATTGTGCGGGAAGGGGAATGCAAAAGTTGAGCACTGGTTGGAGGAGCGTGGAGAGGTGGAAAGGAGTGAGATAAGCATGGAGGTATTGTTGCATTAAAGGGGTGACAGAAGGGCAGTAGCATGGGTAAAGGGGGTGTTGGGTAAGATGGAAAAAACAGAAAGAAGGAGGAACAGGAATGGAGAAGAAAGCATTATAAATATGAGGATGTAAGTGTAAGAAAACTGTAAATATCGTAAATAATAGATAAGTATTAGGTTTTAGCCGCAGAGCCAGAGGTTGGCAAAGCGAAGCATAGGGAGAAAATAGCGACATGCGTGCGAGGAGAGGAAGGCTGCGCAATAAAAGCGAGCGCATTAAATTTAAGGAGTGGATGGATTTTAATTCTCAAGAGGTAGTTGTAAAAAAATTCTGTAAAAAATGGAAGTGTAAGCAAGTCGATTTGTTAAGGCCAGAAGACCGAAAAATGAACGTTTACTATTAAATTTTTTATAAAAATCATTACATTGATTTGGAAAATATGCATTTTTCTGAAGTTATCATAAAGTTCCTAATTAAAAAAAATTGACATCCGAAAAAATTAATTTTTCTGCGAAAAATGCCTTATTACTGCATTTTTAAATTAAATTTGTTTATAATTTAAACAGAATTAACCTTAAAAGAAAATTTTTCAAATATAATATTGTTTCCATTCAAATTTCTTGCAATATTACTTGAAAAACGTATAATTATGGAAAATCGCAGAATAAATTTTTTCAGCACCGGTCAACCACGTCTTGATGTAACACGTGTTTGCGATAATTCCTGGTGCTGACAACCTTATCCTGTATTGCAATGACGAATCCTTCCGTCTCTGGATACAGAACACCCTTTCTTAGCCAAATATTAGATGCCTCACTATCCACTTTACTTTGATCTAACGTGTTTAGGTGCTGGCCATGGATGGCTTTCTGCCTCCATTGTATTTCTAATTTCTCTATGGTTTCTGCCCTGATATTCAAGGCCCCATCTGAGGACAAATTTAAGGGCGTGTATTCAAGATCCGCTTCACAGATGGCTCTGTAAAGCGCAACATTTCGTTTGCTGTTAAAATAGTCTCGTAACTGTATGACTTGTGACTCACACAGTTTCTTGGCATCTACAACGCCCCTACCCCCTAAATGTCGTGGTAGAACTACCCTTTCAATCGCTGAATTTCTGCGGTGCATTCGGTGCTTCGTCATTTCTACGCGAACAATTCTGTTCAACTTTTCAAGGTCAGTGTTAGACCATTTTATGAGCCCGAAGGAGTACGTGAGGACAGGGATCGCATATGTGTTGATCGCCCTGATTTTGTTTGCTGAGTTGAGAAAACTCTTCATAATTAATCTGAGTCTCGTAGTAAAGGCAGTCATTAGGCTTGTCTTTACTATCGTATGTTAAATACCATTAGATTCAAGAATACCCAGATATTTTTATGATTCGCCTGCAGCCATTGCCTCGATGTCATTTTCGAACTCGTTCTCTAACTCTGCGGTCCCTAATTCCCCTCTGATTAAATGGACTGCTCTGCATTTATCTAGTCCGAACTCCATGTGGATATCATTGCAAAAATGTTTTGTGACATCAATCACATGCTGCAGTTTCTGGCCTGAACTAGCGTACAGCTTCAGGTCATCCGTGTAAAGAAGATGGGTCACTTGATGACCATCCTCATTATCATGAATTCTGAACCCATGAGACATGCTGTTTAGTGTTTTGCTCAATGGATTCAATGCTAAGCAGAACCATAGCACGCTGAAGGAGTCCCCTTGAAATATACCCGTTGTAAGGCCTATTGATCCAGTTATCCTTGGTTTTTCATGATCAAAATACTTGATTCTTGTACCCCAGAGCCTCATTGCATGGCTTAGAAAGTCAATAATGCGTGGACATATTTTGCAAAGTTTTAAGACTTCAAGCAAATAGTCATGTGGAACGGAAGGAAACGCTTGCTTGTAGTCAATGTATGCCATGTGTAAGTTCCTTTGATGCTTACGAGCTTGAGTCATGGCAACAGCGTCTATAATGACTATATCTTTACAGCCTCGTGAGTTTTTACAACATCCTTTTTGTTCTTCTGTAAGAATGTCATTCTTGTCACAATGAGAATATACTTTATCTGCAATGATAGCTGTAAGACATTTATAAATTGTTGGAAGACAGGCTATCGGTCGAAAGTCAGATGGTTTTTGAGCGTCTGGTTTTTCTGGTATCATATACGTAGTACCTTGGAGCATAAAACCTGGCATTAAATTTGGGTGCTCAATGATCTTCTGAAAACACCTTGCCAACGCAAGATGCACATTCGTCAGGTACTTGTACCAGAAGTTGTGCACCATATCCGGACCTGGAGCTGTCCAATTATTTGCCCTCTTGAAGACAACTGAAACATCCAAAGCTGTGATGTTTGTCAGATGCATTTCTGGGCTATTGATTGCCCTTGCTTCATCCAGTTTGAACCACGCAGTTCCAAATTGCATCTGTTTATTTTTCCCCGAACGCCCGACCAGTAGTTAGTCATATCTTCCAATTGAGGGACTTCGGTGCCTTGGTGGTTATTTGGCTTTACTCTCAGTTCACGATAGAACCTTCTTTCATCTGTCTGAAAGTTTTGGTTTTGTTGCCTTCGTGCATTACTTTTCTTGTACCGACGCAGTCTGACAGTAAGAACATCAAGTCTTTGTCGTTGAGAGTCTAAAATTTCATCCAATATTGCTGGTGTTACTGTCTCGATGTGCCGAGGGTGCATGATTTTAGTAACATGGTTCATCAGCTTTCTGGTTCTCTTTCCTTTTTTATATTGAGTTAATCGACCCAATTTGCATCTTACTTTGCTGACATCCATATCCAACCTGATCTTCCATGGCGGATCTCGATCCCTCGCTGGAACAAAAACTGCATTTGCAGGCCTAGTTTTTAGGCCCAACGTTTTAACGGTTGCTACAGCTGCACAGTATACTATACAAGAGTTTGCACCTCTAACGCATTTTGTGCTGCGTTCAAATACGTAGGTAAAACCTTACTGTCGAGATGTGCTATTAGTGTACGCAGATGATTTGTGATGTTCATTTTGGGCAGAGAATGCCTCAGTGTTGGTT
>NC_046662.1:42580910-42590984 GCF_010883055.1 Belonocnema kinseyi | reverse complement strand
AATCAAGTCTTCGTTATCCACATCTTCCAAGGCGAGCTCATCAATAGGAAGCTGCCGTTCCACTTCCATTTTGATAGCAGCTATTTCAACAGCCGAAAGCAGACTGTTTACAGATATTGAGCGTTTTTGATCTGCCAGATTCTGCTAATTTATTTTTGTGGCTAGCTCTGGGTATTTAAGTAAAAAGAGTCTATGATTTTCTTTCCTCACTCTTTCCCCACATTTCTCTGCCAAAAAATAAAGGCGCATAACATCTCTGTTCATATGATATGTCCATTTACGTCGCTTTTTTTGTTGCTGAACCTCTGCTTCTGCCTCTGGTTGTATAAGGTCATTCACCTCTGGAGGATGTGGTGGTGTTGGATCATCAATAGGTTGAGGAAGAACATCAATTGCTCCTGCTTGACCGTTTGTCGCGGCTTTCTCTAACTAAAGTTCATTGCCGTCGTTTTCCACGCCAAATCAACCTGTTGTTTAATCTCCATTGCTCGGTCTTCTGTAACATGTAGCTTAGTCCTAATGTGCGACCTTTTGTATATTAGGATACTTTGCAGCAAATTTTGTTCTTAAATTGTATCCCTTTTCCTTGTTTGTTTCAAACTTCGCACATTCATAATAGAGACGCACCAATTCCTCTTTCATTGTGGTATCCCAATTGATGCTCTCCCACGGTATTTCTGTCAAAGTGGTTGGCTACAAACAGCTAGTGCTAGCCAAAGCATCCTCAGCAGGCACAGTTGATGTTCCACTGCTTACCGTTTGTCGCATATGTTCTTGCTGGTCAGCTGTTTGATTAATGAGATCTGCCTGACCATCTCCCAGCTCACCATCGCAACAGTCCCGCATGCTGTGACCCCCAGCGGTGGCTCCAGGGGCGCCCCGACGATCCTCGGGAAGCGACAAGCGTTTCAAAATCTTCAATATATTCTCCATTTTTCATTGATGGGTTTGGGGTTCTACTTAGTCCCTCTCCTCTTCGTTATCAGCCTATTTGGCATGGGAAACCCTGTCAGTAGCAATGCTACCTCCAACATTGCCGACAAAGTCATGAGAGGAGAGCTAAAGCCCTACCGCGACATTAACGCGGAACACCTTCGGTATTATTATTATTGTTATTATTATTATTATTGAATTAAATCTATAGAAGATTTGATCGTGAAATCAGCAATTTTTCACAGCGATTCTCGGAGCAAAGTTTTTATTTCATTATAATATTTGCTTTCGTTTTCAATATATTTAAACTCGGTAAAAACATTGGTCAAGTTTATTTGAAAGTTGTAAATTTCAGTCTATCCTACCAGAAAATTGCTAGAGATGAAAAACTTTGATTTTTGTTCAGAGATACTTAAAATAATCTTACAAATTTTTGTTCCTAATAAATTATGAAATAATTTAAAAAGACGGCCTAACCAGAAGATGACCACGTGTTCGAAACTATAACTAAACTATTCGTAATGAGGATATTTTCTTAACCTTTTTAATAAAAGGTTCTTCCGGAACCTATTGTGCAACCAAGAATGTTGACCTGATATACAAGAACAAACTTTTCAATGAATAATTGTTTTTTCTTTATACTTATGGTATGTATTTGGGTCAACATGTGCTACAAATTTAAGTTTCCTTTCGAATCGGTTACCTTGTTCCAGAATGCACAAGATTCACATGTGCACCATTCTGTAAATGGAAACATTAGGTATGTATTGCAACAGAATTTTTTGAAATTTCAGAATTCTAGATATCTGAAACAAATCAATATTTGGTTCTATTTAGACTTCCTAATTTATGCAACTCATAAGAGTGTAGAGGGAGATTATGGGTATATATTGGCCAGAATTTTTTAAAAATTTATAACACAGAAAGAACTACTAAAGTATCGTTCTCAAATCGCAAAAATGAAGTTCTTCTCTGCTGCCTTGCTGTTTACCTCTGCGGTTTTATTTGGTAAGTATGACCAAAAATATTTGTTAAATAATTTGTTATTTTTTAATAATTTATTTGTGGCAGTTAAACTGTTTTCAGAATTATTTAGATAATTCAAAATTATTGAAATTTGTTGACTGAAAGCAAAAGCTATCACCACTTTTTTCTCAACGTTTCACTGATTACAATAATTGCTGCTAAAAAACAAATTTATTAGTATAATTATTTCGCTGCAAAAAATACTTTCTTTAATATTTAAAGATTATCTTCTATTTGAGAAATTTCCCGCGTGAAAAAAGTTTGCATGGCTCAAGCATGGCAAGACACTTGGAGATATCTGGCTAAAGGATGGGTCACGGCTGAATGGCAGCATGGCGCAAGCCTTGGTCATGTCCGTTTCCCATGCTTAGGACACGCTAACCACAAATGAATATTCTTAAGAAAGTGTAAGTGTCAGAGAAAATGAGCTTGCATTAAAAATGCAAATCTTAGGTTTGCCAAAAGCCAACACGTCTCTAAATGGTAAGTTCAGTACCCGAGTGCACTGGGTCGCAAACCAGGTAGTTTAGCACGTATTCTACGAGAACTTAAAAAAAATTTAATTGAGCCAATTGCCAAAATAACTAACATTAGTGAGTCGACGATCCGGATGCACCAGATTGAGCACTATATAGTTTAATACTATTCTATGAGAACTTTTTACAAATTTAAATTTGGTGAATGATGAAAACAATTCCAAACGGTGAGTCGACGACCCGGGTGCACCAGGTCGCGCCCCAGGTATCTTATCACGTATTCTACGAGAACTTTTTCAAAATTGATATTGTTTCAACAGCCAAAATTACTAAAAACGGTGTGTCGACGACCCGGTTGCACCAGGTCGATCACCAGGTAGTATAACGTATTCGACGAGAACTTTTTAAAAATGTTAATTTTGTGAATGATGAAAATAATTCCAAATGGACAGTCGACGACTCGGGTAAAACAGGTTGTACCCCAGATATCTGAGCACATATTCTGCGAGAACTTTTTCAACATTTAGATTATTCCAACAGCCAAAATTACTCAAAATAGTGACTCAACGATCCGGGTGCACCAGATCGAGCACAAGGTAATTTAATACTATTCTACGAGAACTTTTTACAAATTTAAATTTTGTGAATGATTAAAACAATTTCAAATGGTGAGTCGATGATCCGGGTGCACCAGGTCGCGCCCCAGGTATTTTAGTACGTATTCTACAAGAACTTTATCAAAATTTAGATTGTTTTAACAAACAAAATAACTAAAACTTGTGAGTCGACGATCCGGCTGCACTAGGTCGAGCATTATGTAGTTTAATACGTATTCGACGAGAACATTTTCAAAATTTCTACTTTTTGAATAATAAAAACAGTTCTAAATGGTGAGTCGAAGACCTGGGTGAACCAGGTCGCGCCCCAGTATCTTAGAACGTATTCTACGAAAACTTTTTCTAAATTTAGATTGTTTTAACAGCCAAAACCACTAAAAATTTCGAGTTAATGATCCGGTTACACAAGGTCAATCACACGGTAGTTCAATACTATTCTACGAAGACATTTGACAAATTTAAAGTTTGTGAATAATGAAAAAAAATTGAAATGGTTAGTCGACGACTCGGGTGCACCAGGTTACGCCGCAGGTCGACTCTAATTTTCAGTAATTTTGGCTGTTGGAATAAACTTACTTTTGAAAAATGTCTCATAGAATACGTGACAAACTATCTGAGGTGCGACCTGGTTCACCTGGGTCGTCGACATACAATTTTTAGTAATTTTCGCTGTTGAAACAATATCAATTTTGAAAAAGTTCTCGTAGAATACGTGATAAGATACCTGGGGCGCGACCTGATGCACCCGATTCGTCGATTGACCATTTGGAATTGTTTTCATTATTCACAAAATTTTAATTTTTTAAAAGGTCTCGTGGAATACGTATTATACTACTTGGTGCTCGATCTGGTGCACCTGGATCGTTGGCTCACAAATTTTAGTAATTTTGGCTGTTTGAAAAATCTTCATTTTAAAAAACTTCTCGTAGAATACGTGCTAAGCTACCTAGTGCGCGACTAGATTCACGAACCGGTGCACCAGGGTAGCGAACTTACCATTTAGAGACGTGTCGGCTATTGGCAAACCTAATATTTTTATTTTTAACTCTGGCCAATTTTCTCTGACACTTGCATGTTCTTGAGAATATTCATGTGTGTAACGTGTCCTAAGCATTGGAAACAGACAGGAGCGAGGCTTGAGCCATGCAAACATTTTCACGCGAGTAGTTAAATATAAATTGTTGCTTTATTATTTCGCTTTGCTTCTTATTTTGTTTTTATTAAAGGTGGCCATACTTGTTAGTTTCTTTTTCTGTTAATTGAACAAAACAAGATATCAATTATTTTAAAATGAATTTCTGAGCTTCTAAATTAATTAATTTTTCACGGGTTTGTTCCAGAATTAGTTTCAGCTCAGTCGCCTTATGGTCCCCCACCACCTCCGAATCCTGCTTATGATCAACAGCAACAACAGCAACAACCCGGATATGCTGGACAACAACCAGGCCCAGCTCAAGCAGGACCACCCACATTACCTCCTGGAGCAATGCCAGCATCTCCGGCAGTAATGCCAGATCCAGCCCAGGGATAAATTTCAGAAATACCCTAATCGGAGAGTAGTTCCACAGGAATAAATAGTTTATTGTTAAAAAAATGCTAAACGGATGGAAATCGGTAAATTACCCAGTTGGTAATCTATTAAATTCAGCTACCAGAAAGAAAGATCACTGCAAACAATCGAGCGTGATCAATTCCAAAAGTCAGGTGATTAATAATTGTCTATTCTTATTAGCTGATTTTAATCGAATCACTGTTGTCTGATACAACTGTTTTTGCATTTTCGGCATTCGTTAAAAAAGCGTTTGATTGTAATATTGGATATGTGGAACCACTGTAAACTATGTTTTATTGTTAAAAATAAAAACATTATCTATTGAAGATTCATTTCTTGTAATTAATCCCTACTTCTCTTTCTCTCTCTCTCTCTCTCTTCATACTTGAGTACTATGCACATAATTCAAGTTATTTGTATCTAAACGCGCTAATTATAAACTCTTAAAAAATTCTGTTAGAAACTTCCACTACATGTATTGAAATTTTTTTCCGAAACGTAAGGTAATGCTACAATAAAAAACGGTTTAGTTTCTAAATCCTGGCAATTATATGGTACCCCATATATATTAGAATTTTTCAATACCAGTGGCCAGTAATTCGACACCTGCTAAAACAAAGAATTAAAAAAATATTTAATTATTTCTCAAGTCACCTCTTCTAGACAAAAGAAGAAATTTTCGGACGGAGTCAAAACTTTGATTAATATTTTAACAAAAATTAAAGAATTCAAGGAATTCATATAACGCTCAGAATTCATGATATTCACAGAATTCAACGAATTCACGAAATTCGAGAAATTAATGGAAATTACTAAACTCACGGATTCATGGACATCAAGCAATTCACGGCATTAAATGATTTCACGGAATTCGTGGAATTCTTAGAATTCAAGAAATTCACGGCAGTTAAATAATTCGTGAAATTCAAGGAATTCGTGAAATTACTCTAAATCACAGAATTCACAGGATGCATAGGTCTCATGGACTTTTATGGATTTCATTAACTCCTTAAATTTCATAAAGCTCTTGAATCTCGTAAATTCTATTGATCCTGTGAATTCATTGATTCTCGTGAATTCCATAAATTTCGCATATTCCATGAATTCTGTGAATTCTTTATATTTCGTGAATTCCTTGAATCCCATGAATTCCTTAAATTCTATCAATTCCGTGAATGAATAAGTTTCATGTATTCCTTCAATTCTATGAATTCCGCGAATACCATAAATTCCATGAATTTTATAAGAACTATGAATTCGAAAAATTATATTAATTTCGCGAATTCCATAAATTCCATTAATTCCGCAGATTCTGCAAATTCCATGAATTTTGCGAATTTCGTGAATACCGCGATTACTCTAAATTTTGAGTTTTACATGAATTTCTTGAATTCTGTTAATTTCATGATTCGAGCAACACCGCTAATTCCTTAAATTCTATGGATTCCCCGAACACCATAAATTTCGTGTGTTCCATTAATTTTATGAATTCCATGATTCCTTCGGATTCCTGTATTTGTGAGAATTTTATTAATTCGATGAATTCCATAAATTTTTCCAATTCATTTAATTACTCAAATTTCATGAAATCCTTCAATTCTATCAATTCCGGGAATTGCACCAATTCCGTATATTTCTTGAGTGTTGCGAATTTCGTAAGTTCCTTGAATTAAATTATATTCCGCAAATTTCATTAATTTCATCAATTTCGTAAATTCCTTTAAATCCATGAATTCCGCCAATTACTTTAATTCTGTTCTATCCTTAATTTCGTGAATTCCACAAATTCCGTGAACTTCATGAATTCGGAGAATTCCGTGACGCGTGAATTTTATGAATTCCGTTAATTTCTTGAATTCCGCGAATGCCATTAATTCCTTGAATTCAATGAATTCGCAGCCACGCATGCGCTCTCTGTCGACTCGTGACGAGCAGGTGACCACGTTTTCAAAATGATGGATGCAAGGGAAAATCATCTCTCTGGATTTTTATTTTATTTCTCTTGTATTTAATCTCTGAAATATTAAAAAAAAATCTTAAAATTAATTAGGAAAGTGTTTTAAGTATTTTAAAGTATTCAAGAGAAATCTCTTAATTAATCACACTTTTATCTAATCACCGAGTATTCCAAAAATTAATTGCGATTATTTAAACGAATTTTCTACAAATCAAACACATTTTATTTAATCAATACATATTGTTGTTTTATTTTTTTTCTCATACACAAAATTCTTGATATTTTATTTACAAAATACATTTTCCCTTTAAAAAAATAATTGTTGCTTGATGAAAATTCTATCGCCCTAACAAAATAAATTTTTTAAGTCTACCAAAGTCTAGTTCGCTCGCCAAAAAATAATTTTGTTTTGATTACAAATTTTAAGTTCGTTCAGTAAAACTATTTTGTAAAATATACAATATTTTTGTCAACTCTAACAAATCATCTTGTGTAGCTTACAGATATTTGGTTAATTTAATTAAATAAATTTGTTTAATCTACAAAAATATTTTGGTTAATTTAAACAAACGATCCAACAAAATAATTTTGTTGGGAAAGCAAACTTTTGTTCGGCCATCCAAGCATTTTTCTCATTGCATAATTTACAATTTTTCATATTTTGTTTTCTTATAGGCGAAGCTATAATGCTTTTTTGAAACTTCATAAAATTTATCCACTAATCACGAATGTTGCTGAATTAAATTCGAAAATCCTGATTAAAAAGTCTGATATAGTAATAGAAAAAAAAATTTCCGTGGACAGATGTCCCAAGAATGCACTTTTTTTATTAAAATTGTTTTAAAGAACCATAAAATTTATCAATAAATTATGATCTTTTCCTGAAATTATCACGAAGTTCTTAAATAAAATTGTTGTCATCGAAAAAAACTTTTCTACCGAAATATGCATTTTTTAATTCAATTTGTTAAAAGATATAATATTAATAAAAAAATTAAGAATTTTTTAAAAATTATCACAAAAATCCTTATTTAGAAAAATCGCATTGAAAAAACGATCTTTTCTGTCAAAAAAGTCTGATAAATACATTTTTTATGCGATTTCTTTATAATATCAACAATAATAATCTAAAGAAAAAATTTCTTCATCATATTCTTTTTTCCAAATTTCTTGCAATATAACTTAAAAAACGTATAATTATGGAAAATGTTAAAAAAATTCTTTCGACAAATAATTTCTTTGTAAAATTTTTGGTTGTTCATAGTAAAATATTAGATTATGCTTAGTTAATCTAACTTGATGAATTCGTACAATTTGAACAATTTTCCTATTATTGATGAGCTCTGGGAACGTTTAATAAAAAATTGTAATTTCTTTTGTCATATTTGTTTATTTACAAAAAATTGAAAGCCTAATTTAAAAATCAGGCTCAACATCTCTCTTAGTAATCCATCAGCTTTATTTATTTTTTTTTTTTGGGTTCAAATCAGTCAATATTTGTGGGCTGTGCGATATTTTGAACCCAAAAAGTGATTTTTTGCCTACTGTGCGCTGATTCAATTCGAATGCGCCTATTTTTTACTCATAAGTTTAAAAGTAGAGAAACAGGTATTATAAAGAAAAAAGTATTTTTCAGCAGCTAACTTTTTTATTTGCATCAACAAAATATGGCTAACACAGGTTTCAAACAACAAATATCATAATCAATTTTTTTTTTAACAGAGACCAAAGGCTAATTTAAAAAAAAATCTATTTGTTTTCCATTTCCGTCCTTTAACACTGCTAACTGGGGAAATTCTGGAATTTATCCCCCCGGTGGATAATATCCAGGAGTTTGAGCTGCTTGTTGTGCGAAAGGACACTCGGGCTTGGGTGAAGGCATGGCTGAAGCTAATTCTGTAAAAAGAGAGTAAAATATAATAAATTTGTAAGTTCAAAGATTCATTCAAAATTTTTTTAATTTTTTAAATTTTTTATTCGGGAGAAATTATTAGAAAAAAGGCTGAGAAAAAGAGAAATGATAGCTTTTGCTCCCTAACGATACCGGAAGTAATTATGACTCATCTAAACAATTTAATAGGGGTTTACTGCCAAAAAGAAATTATTCATAAATGACAAATTATTTCAAAATAGATTTCAATAACACTGACCAAGAATAACCACCAAGGCAAAGAACAGAGTAACAAAAGCAATGACGAAGTTCATTTTGACGAATTGTGGAGAATGGTACTTTCAGAAGTTCTTTCTGAGTTGTGAATTTTCAGAAAAACTGTGGGCAATATATACCCGAAATCTCCTACTAGACTCTAATGAGTAGAATAAACTAAGAAGGCTAAGTAATACGGAAATAATTTTTTTTTATATCTCTAGAGTCAAAAAATTTTCCATTTTAATACACACCTAATATCTGCCTATACGCCATGATGTACATGTGCGAGTCCCCGTTTATGTTTACCATTCTTGGTCAAGGTAATCGATAAGGATGAAACGTGAATATATTGCACATGCTGACCTATATACATATATAAATTATTAACTTAAAATAATTGTTTAAGAAAACATTTTTTTTACATCTCACGTTCAATTTTTTGGTTTGTACTGAACGAATCTTAAAATTTAGAAAACTTCAATGAGATTAAAATCAAATTTAGAATCTTATTTAACGTTAAATAATAATCAAGTTTATGTGGAGAATTCCTAGAAATCAAACCAAGAATCTAACGGAAAAATTTGGACAACCACTACTAAATGTTTTTATTGCAACCTGAGAAAAAAAATTTTTTCTTGGAAGAGAAAAGATTTCTTTCTTTTTTGAACAAAAATAAAAAAGAGGAAAGTTAATTAAGAAGCCAATCAACCAAATCTCCTACCTTCCCTTTTGTGTTTCTTTCGTTTTCTTTATTTCTACTATTATCAAACCATAATAAAATACGTTTGTAAAATTCATTCAGCAAAGTTTCAGCAGTTAAGCAGCACCCTTATCAAGGCAAATAAATAAAAAAAATAGAAAATAAAAATTTAAAGAGACTGAAACCGCAAAAAAACCACTATTCTTTCTGTCTGATACCCGCTAATCAAGTGAGGGTTAAAAGGCAAACCATTCCTCTCCTCCAAATCATACCTCTTTCCAATTTTTTATTTTTCAAAAAGAAAAGAAAAAGAATTCTTTTCTTTTCTACGATGATTGTTGCTTTTTCAGGTTACGATACAAACATTTTGTGGTAGTTATCCCAACTTTTCTCCTTATATTCTTGGTTTTCTTTCGAGAAATTCTGCAAATGATCCAATCTTCTTAGATTATTAGGTTTTCCATGTTTGAAAATTAATAATCTACAAATTTCCAAAATTTTGAAAATTCCTTATTTTAACCCTTCGAGTACACACCTCTTTTTTCAAACATCTTCTACACACTGGGTCAACCTGACGTTGATCACTTTTCGGTTGTCTATAACTTTAAAACTACTGAACCTTTTTACTTAAAAAAATGTAAAGTTATACTTTCAAGTATGCTGA
>NC_046662.1:42549507-42580810 GCF_010883055.1 Belonocnema kinseyi | reverse complement strand
CTTAAAATTTTTGAAATACTTGAAAAATTGGCAAAAAAAGTATTTTTGCAAAAAATTAAGTTGGATGAAAAAATGTAGACTTTTTCTTAATTTTTAATATTTTTAGCTGAAAATTTATGAAAATACTCTCAAAGTATGCCTAAATAATAAAAAAAATAGTTCTACTTTGTACCTTAAAAAAAAATTATTTCGCAGACTGATGAAAACGAAAAATCCAAATTTTAGTAGATTCGAAGTTAAGTACACACATGGGTCACCTTGAAACTGCTTCGATTTTTGGCACGCTACATAAACTGTCTAAAACTGTATTCGGGATATCAAACTATACTTATAAGGCTACGATCCTGCAAAAATTTTTCAAGCGTCTGAGCTCCACTTTTGGTAAAAGTCGGTGACAGGGTCATTATGACCCAGTGTGTACTCGAATTCCTTAAATTCTATCAATCCCGGAAATTGTATAAGTTTTATCAATTTCTTAAATTTAATGAATTCCATAAATATCATTAATTCTGAAAATTCCATAAATTTCGCGAATTCCATGAATTGCATAAATTTCGAAAATTCCTCAAATTCAGTCAATTCCGCGAATTCCGGGTGTTACATACATTTTGCGAATTCATTGAATTCCGTCAATCTTGTTATTACATCAATTTTTTAATTCCTTGTATTCCACGAATTCCGTGAACTCCATAAATTTTAACTATTCCATGAATTCTCTGAATTCCACGAATCCGGCGGATTCCATGAATCACGGGGATTCAATTAATTGCTTAAATTCCATGAATTTGATGAATTTCGTGAATTTCGCCAATCCATCTGATTCCTGGAATAGTATGAATTCCTTCGATTCCGTCAATTTTAAGAAATTCACCAATTCCGTATATTCATTGAATTCTGCGAATTTCATAAATTCTTTGAATTAAATTAAATCCCTGGAATTTCACGCATTCCATCAATTTCGGAAATTCCTTTAATTCCATCAATTCCTTAAATTTCCGTTAATTCCTTGAATTCCAGGAATTGTGTGAATTCGATGAATTCTGGGAATTTCATCAATTCTGTGAATTTCGTTAGTTTAGAGAATTCCGCAAATTCCATGAATTCTGTGAATTTCTCCAATTTCTTAAATCTCATGAATTCTATGAATTCCGTGAATATCGCTAATGCAGTTATTTCCTAGAATTGTATGAATTCTTGGAATTTTATCAATTCCGTATATTCCTTCAATGTTACGAATTTCGTAAATTCTTTAAATTCCATTAAGTTCATGAATTTCATGAATACCATAAATTTCGTAAATTCCTTTAAATCCATGAATTCCGCGAATTCATTTAATTCCGTTAATTCCGTGAATTTGGTGGATTCTATGAATTACGTGAACTCATTGAATTCAACAAATTCTGTGAATTCCGAGAATTCGGGTTTTTCGTGAATTTTATGAATTCCGTAAAATTTTGAATTCCGCGAATGTCATGTCTTCTGTCAAATTGGTGAATCCCGGGAATTCCTTGAATTCAATGAATTTCTTAAATTCGATAGATCCCGCAAATTCCGCGAATTCATTGACTTACTTAAATTTCATGAATTCCGTAAATATCTTCTATACCTTGACCTCCATGCATTTCATGAATTCCGTGAATTTCAATACCATGTTTTCCATTTTACATTACAAAATAGCGCCGATCACTATTTTCGAAAAAATGGAAATTTTGTAATATTTGAAAAAAAGTTGAATCTTAGTTAAAAGACGCTTTTGTTATTCAAAATTAAATAGGGATGCTTGCAAGTTAAAATTTAGTAATACAGTGAAACTCTTCAATAGCCCTTCGACCGTCATCCCCAAAATCGGTGCTATAGAAGAGTTTTACTGTACTTCAAAATGGCGGCTTATATAATTTCGCAAAAATTATATTTTTTAATTTTTTAACGAAATTTGATTAAAATTTCTAAGCAATTGTGTAGGTTTTTTGTGCATTAATGAGGCGTTTTTCGAAAAAAAAATGGTTTTCTTAGGTGTGATTTTTTTTAATTAGGAACATTCTGATAATTTTAGAAAAATTAATGTTTTTCATAAGTAGTTTTTTTCATTCCCTTACACAAATGTAATTAGCAAATTCATTATTCGGCACAAGTTTGTTTTTTCAATTCCAGTCCTTTTAATTGGGAACTTCATAACATTTTCAGCAACATTCACAACCATTTGATAAATTAAAAAATGTTTGTTATCCAATTTAAGAAAAAAATGCATAGATAAGGCATTTGTCGATACAACAATTCGGTTTTCCGATGAAAATTTTTTTTTAATTAGGATCTTCATGATAATTTACACGCAAAATTCGAAATTTAATAATTATTTTATAAAGTTTCAAACAATTATGAACAATTATGAATGAAAGTAATGAGGAATTTGAACTAAAAGGCCTGAAATTGAAAAAAAAATGTCGACAAACGCCCCAATACTTCACTTTTTTTAAATTAAAATTATTTCAAAAAATTATCAAATGGATCAATAAATTGGGAATTTTTCCTGAAATTTTTATCAACTTCTTGATTAAAAAAGTTTGCATCGCAAAAAAACGAATATTCCTTTCGACAAGTGCATTATTAATACATATTTTTATTAAAAAATGACTGATAAATGAATTGACTCATTACATTTTCTTCTAACAATCACAATAATAAGCAAAAAAACAATTTTCTTCATCATTATAATATTTTGAACCTAATTTCTTACAATATAACTTAAAAAATGTTAGATGATGGAAAATCGTAAAAACAATATTTCAGCAAATAATTTCTTTACGAAATTCTTGTTTGTCTATTGCACAATAATTGAATATTTTTTAATAATGTTACTATTGGTTACTAACACTATTTAAACAATTTTCATATTATTGAAGCTCACCGGGAATGTAAAATAGAAAAAATGGAAATATCTTTTTGCATATTTTTTTAATTGCAAATAAATTGATACCCTATTTTCAGAATCAGGCTTGAAAACTTTCTTAATAATCTAATGAACTCTTTTTTAAATTTCGTTTGGTCCTAATCATAGTTCATAAGTATAAAAGTAGAGGAACAGGGATTAGAAATAAAAAAATGATTTTTCAGCAGCTAATGTTTTTATTTTAATCTATAAAATATGGTTCACACAGGTTCGGGACAACGAATATCATAATAAAGTTTTGCTCAATAAACGTTAAACGTACTTAAAACAGTTTAATCAGCCAATTGTTAATCAAATAAAATCAGCTATAAATAATAGACAAACATTAGTCATCTGACCTGCAGAAATAATCGCACTCGATTCTTTGTGCTGATCTTTTATTAATGCGGGCTGAATTTAATAGATTTACCATTGGCTAATTTAAAAAAAAATGTATTTGTTTTGCATTTTTTAGCGTTTAACTGGTCCGTCCTGTGGCACTGCTGACTCAGGAAATTCTGGAATTTATCCTCCTGGTGGATAATATCCAGGAGTTTGAGCTGCTTGTTGTGCGAAAGGACACTCGGGCTTGGGTGAAGGCATGGCTGAAGCTAATTCTGGAACAAGCGAGTAAAAATGTTATGCATTTTAGAAGTTGAGAAATTCATTAAAAAATAATTGATACCCAGTTTTTTCAATTTATAGAGAAAATGCTTGTAAGCATGTCTACACTTTATAAAAACATATTAAAAAGAAAGAAAAAATCATAAAACAACAAAGTATAATTAAGAAATCTTTAAATGTGAAAGAAAATATCTAAATCTGACAGAAATGATTCTTCACAGCGAAAAAAATATTCTTTCAAATTTTTTATTCGGGAGCAACTGTTGCAAAAAAAAGGTTGAAAAAAAGATAAATGATAGCTTTTGCTCCCTAAGGTCACATTAAATAATTGTGACTCCTCTAAACAATATAAAAACAGTTTAACTGCCAGAAAGAAATTATTCATAAATGATAAATTGTTTAACAAATAAGTTTCACTCATTCTTACCAAGAATAGCCACCAAGGCAAAAAGCAGGGTAAGGAAAGCAAAGACAAAGTTCATTTTGACAAAGGTTGGAGAATATTACTTCAAGAACTTCTTTCTGAGATATGAATTTAAAGAAAAATTGTGGTCAATATATACCCAAAATATGACACTAAACTCTAATGAGTTGCATAAACTAAGAAGGCTAAGTAGAACGGAAATAATTTTTAATACCGTGATGCACATGTGCGAGTCCCCGTTTATTTTTTACCATTTTTGATCAAGGTAATCGATTGAGATCAATCGTCATATTATTGCACATGCTGACCTAAATATACACCTAAATTATTAAGTTAAAATAATTGTTCACGAAAACTTTTTTTTGTACGTCTCACGTAAAATTGTTTGGTTATCACTGAACCAATGCCATAATTTCAGAAATTTAAAATGAGATTAAAATCAAATTTAAATGTCTTATTTAATGTCCAATAATCAAATTAATGTGGAAAAATCCTAAAAATAGAAGCAAGAATCTAATGGTCAAATTAAGAAAACCAAGACAGCATTTTTTTATTGCAACTTAACGAAAAGAAAAGTTTTCCTGTAAGAGAAAAGATTTCTTTCTTTTTTGGACAAAAAAAGGAAATAAAAATGAAAAGGCAAACAACCAAAGAGCCTTTCTTCCCTTCTTTATTTCTTTTGCGCTCTTCATTTCTACTATTGTCAAACCACAATAAAAACCATTTTTAAAACATAATTACCAAAGTTTAGGCAGTCATACAGTACCCTCATCAAGACAAATATAAAAAAAAAATTAAATAAAAATGAAAATTCGATCACATCAGAACAGCAAAAAAATCACTAAGCTTTCTTCTTGTCATCCGATAATCAAGGGAAGATTAAAAGGCAGGCCTTTCCTCTCTTCATAACCAAATTTTTTTCCTCTTTTTTATTTTTGTTCAAACAAGAAAAGAATTCTTTTCTCTTCTACGAAAAATTGTATTTTTCATGTTGCCATAGGAACATTTTGTGGTGGGGTCCAAATTTAGTCCTTAGATTTTTGTTTTTATTTTCAATAATTCTGCACATAAACGAATGCTGCTTCTTAGATCATTAGGTTTTCCATTTTGAAAAATTAATAATATGAAAATTTCCCACATTTCTAAAAATTGCTTATATCAAAAAATTCTTTAGGCAATATTTTTATACCGTGAATTCCTTGAACTCATTGATTACCGTCAATTCCATACATTTCGTGTATTCCATGAATTCCGTGTATTACATAAATTCAATGAATTACGTGAATAACACTAATCCCGGGAGTATCGTGATTTCATTGAATTCCTTGAATTTCATTAGTTCCTTGAATTCCATGAATTCCTTAATTTCGATCAATTCCGTGAATTGCGTAGGTTTCAGGAATTGCTTCAATTCCATGAATTCTGCGAATACAATAACGTCCATTAATTCCATAAATGCCCTGAATTCTTAGCATTCTACGAATTTCGAGAATTCCATGATCTGCATGAATTCTAAAAATTCAACGAATTTCGTAAGTTCCGAGATTTTTGGGCGTTACAAGAATTCTGCTAATTCCTTGAATTGCGTAAATTTCATAATTACAGCAAATCCGTTAATTCCTTGAATTCTATGAGTTTTGTGAATTCCATAGATTTCGTGCATTCCTTGAATTCTTTAAATTCCACATATCTGTCGGATTCCATAAATCCCGTGGATTCAATGAATTGCGTGAATTCCATGAATTCGATGAATTTCGTGAATTTCGCCAATCCATCTAATTAACAAAATTGTATGAATTCCTTGAATTCCGTCAATTCCGGGAATTCTGCTAATTCCGAAAATTCCTAAAATATTGCAAATTTCGTAAATTCTTTGGATTAAATTAAATTCCATGAATTTCATGAAGTTCATAAACTTCGTGAATTCCTGTAAATCCCTGAATTACGCGATTGCTTTAATTCCATTAATTCCTTAAATTTAGCGAATTCGATGAAAACCGCAAATCCTAAAAATTCCGTAAATTCCGCAAATACCGCCAATTTTGGGTCTTGCATGAATTCTGAGAATTCTTTAATTTCTGTATATTATTTGATTACAGCTATTTCGTTTTCCATAAATTTCATGAATTCCGTCAATTCCATAAATTTCGTGTAATCTATGAATTTTCTAAATTCCACAAATCCGGAAAATCATGAATTCCAAATTCATGAATTTTTCCAATCCATCTAATTCCATGAATTCCGCTAATTCCGAGAATTCCACAAATTTCGTATATTCCTTAATGTTATGAATTTCTTAAGTTCCTTGAATTAAATTGAATTCCGTGAATTTCATGAATTCCATAAGTTTCGTTAATTCCTTTGAATCCATGAATTCTGCAAATTGTTTTAATTCTATCAATTCCTTAGATTTCGCGAATTCCATGAATTCCGCACATTTTTAAAAATTCCGTAAAAACGTATTTATCCAAGAAAGGGGCAATTTGTACTATCACAAATGAATTTTTAATAAAAAACGACAATTTTTTTCAAAGTTACTTTTAACCAGTGAAATTTTCAATTAGTTTTTCAACATAAACATCAAGAAAGATAATATTTCTCTTGAAAATGATGAATTTTTAATTACTAAAAAAAAAATTCAAAAAAATGAATTTTCATTCAGAAAATAGTTCAGTTCTCTTTTCAACACCAGAATATTAAATATAAACAAAAAGTAGATTTTCTATGAAAAAGTTAAATTTTCGACAGAAAGTTCAATTTTCAGCAACAAAACAAGAATTGTATAGAATAACTTAATGTTCTGCTAAATTGTTGAATTTTTAACCAAAAAGTACGACTTTTTAACAAGGTTTTGATTGCCAACCAAATTGTTCCATTTTTGTCAAAGAAGAATAAAAAGTCTACCAAGACAGGTGAATTATTAAGTAAAAAACACAAATTACTGTAAAACAGCCGAATTTTTATTCAAAAAGCAGGTGGTTAAAATATGACGTAATGAGAACTTCGTTTTTAATTTTGTTTTAATCTGTCACAATCTGACGAAAAAAAAGATACAGTACTTTTTGGATGAAGTTAGGTGAACGAAACGAATATTTTAAACGGGTTCCTATATTTCATATTTTTAAATTTTTATTTCTACAGTTCTTACTATCCATTCTTATCAAATTGATGGAATTCCTAATTAGGGTTCTATCTGACGCTGAAGCTGAGTTCGTTATGAAACAACATTTTAAAGGTAGAAAATAACGCCCTTAAAAACTGAGAAAAATTTTTGGTTCATCGAACCTCAGTTTGATCATCCTAATCAAATTTTTTGATTAGTATAGAAGCAACAAAATCGTTTCGTTGAGCCAACCAAAGTGTTTTGTTGAATCATTAGGTTGAACTGAACAAAAAGTTTGGTAGGCACAACAAAATGTTTTTGTACATTGAAAAAACTTATTTTGTTTAATTAACCACAAATTGTTAGCTCAACCCAATAATGTTTTAGACTTGACAAAAATATTGTAGATTCTACAAAATTGTTTTTTGTAAGAACTAAATATTTGTATTTACAACAAAATTATTTTTGTCGAGCGATTTATAATTTAGTAGATTTAACCAAATATTTTTGTTGAAGCAATACAATTTGTTTCAAGCAACCATTATTATATTACGAGAAAAATGTATTTTGTAAATCAAATAAGAAATTTGTTGTATGAGAAAAAAACTCTCAGGACACAATGTAGTGATTCAATCAAATGTGTTTGATTTGTAAAAAATTCGTTTAATTAATCACAATTAATTTTCGGGACACTCGGTTAGTAGATAAATGAGTGATTAATTAAAAAATATCTCTAAAGTACTTTAAGATACTTTGAATACCTTCCTAAATACTTTAAAATATATTTATAGGATTTGAGAAATTGAATAGAATCATTAATCAATTCTGCTTATTAGGAATATTGACCTTTAAAGATTTTTATAAAAACCAGAGCAAGGAAGTTTATATGTAACAAATAAGGTTATTAATCGTTGATATAGGTTGTATAACAGGTTTATGGTAAATTATGTAATTTATTTGCCTGAAATTTGATGTAAAAAATTATTCTAAACTTTCCTATTTTTTCAGAGATGCTAACATCAGTTTGTCCAATTTTTAATTTTAATAAATAGCGAATTGGATAAAAAAATTCTTTCGGAAAAAACTGAAAAGGCTTTTAAAATTATAAGCAAAATACACGTAATGAAAATATTTTCTTAACATCTTCAAAAAAATTTTCTTCAGAGAAATATTGTGCATAAAAAAGTGTTAGTAGCGACTCGATTATAACTTTTCACCTCAATTTATGAAAAGACATTAATTTTTTTGAAATATTGCTCAAAGGATGTTTTGAAAGAAGGAATTTTTAGAAATGTAGCAATTGAAAATAAAATCAAGAATATAAGGACAAAATTTGGTCCACCACCACAAAATGTTTCGATTGGAACCTGAAAAACAAAAAAAGAAATATTCGTAAAAAAGAAAAGAATTCTTTGTTTTTGGCAAAAATAATAAAAAGAGGAAAGAGGTTTGGTTTGAAAAAGAAGAAAGGTTTGTCTTTTAACACTCACTTGATTCTCGGGTGACAGGAAAAAAGCATCGTGGATTTAATGATGTTCCTGTCTGTTACAATATTTATGTTATATTTATTTAATTATTATTTATTTTTTACAATTTTTTTATTGTGATTTAATAATAGTAGAAATAAAAAAGACGAATGAAATAAAAAAGAGAAGGAAGGGAATTTGATTGATTGCCTTCTAATTTTTCTTCGCTCCTTTTAATTATTGTCACAAAAAATAATTCTTTTCTTAACTAGCAAATTTTTTTTTCAGGCTGCAATAAAAACATTTTGTGGGCATTGTCCATACTTGGCCGTTAGATTCTTGATTTTAATTTCAGGAATTCTCCACATTAATTTGATTATTAGACTACAAAAAGGATTTTTAATTTAATGTTAATCTCATTTAAGTTTTGAGATTGGTTCAGTACCAACAAAAAAATTCTACGTGATATTTATAAAACAACAAAATTTCCGTAAACAATTATTTTAATTTTATAGTTTAGGTATGTATTCAGGTCAGCATGTGCAACAAATTTGACGTTTTATCCACATCGATTACCTTGAACTAGAATGTTAAAAATTAAACGGACACTCGCACAGGTGTATCATAGTCTATAGGAAGATATTAGGTGATGCATTAAAATGGAAAATTTCTGGACTCTAAATATTTGAAATTAAGAATTATTCCTGTTCTACTAAGCGTTCTCAATTTATGAAACTCATTAGAGTCTAGTGGTAATCATGCTTTGTTGTTTCAGTATTTTGTCTTGTTTTTTATTATCTTCTTATAAAATGTAGACATACTTACTAGTATTTTCTTCATACATTGAAAAACTGGGTCTCGATAATTTCTGCATGAGTTTCTGAACATCTAAAATGCATAACATTTTTACTCGCTTGTTACAGAATAAGCTTCAGCCATGCCTTCGCCCGAGCATGAGTGTCCTTTTGCACAACAAGCAGCTCAAACTTCTGGATATTATCCACCAGGAGGATAAATCCCAAAATTTCCTGAGTCAGCAGTGCTACAGGATGGACCAGTTAATCTTTTAAGAATGCAAAACGAATACAATTTTTTTTTAATAGCCAATGGTTACTCTATAAAATTCAGCTAGTATTAATAAAAGACCAGCCTAATAATCGTCTATTAGCTTTAGCTGATTTTATTTAATAGACAATTGACTCAATAAACATTTGTTTATACGTTTGGCTTCCATTAAAAAGAAAACTTGTTATTATGATATTCGTTGTTCGGAACCTGTGTAAGTCATATTTTATTGCTTCAAATAAAAATATTTCCTGCTGAAAAATCCTTTTTTTTAAATAATATACCTGTTTCTTCAAAAAAAGTATAATTATTGAAAATCGAAGAAAATATTTTTTCAAGAAAGAATTTGTTTATAAAATTTTGTTTTGCTTATTGTCTAACATTGGGGCATCTTTATATAATGCTACTCTATGCAACTGAAGCGATTTCAACCATTTTTCTGTTATTGACGAGCAGCGGGAACGTCAAATAGAAAAACAACCAATATAAAATTAAAATTAATAACACAGTAAAAGTTATTTAATCATTTAAAATGACTAAATTATGTCTTTTAAAGAATAATCTACTGAAGATATATATTATTTTACAATTTTCGATGACTATAATGTAATAGAATAAAACTTTTTGTGGGTGAAATTTGGTAAACTTTTATACTTTAATAGCGACTTTTAAATTTTGTATTTGTTTCTTTTTTTAATTTTTTTAATCTGTTGCCAGACGAACAATAAAATTTTAGAAAAATGCAAAACTCTCCAGTTTTTATTTGAAAAGGTTAATTTTAAGTTTTTAACATTTCAAAATATCTGGAAAAAGAATCTGAAATATTTGAAAACAATTATCTGAGGAGGAATTCTTTTTATTTGCAGAAGTTTCAGCAGCTTTAGAAAAAATAAAAAATAATCTAAGTCCTGAGAAGATTCGGAAAAATTTCAAATGAAATTTACATTTTTGAAAATTTCAAAAAAAAGTGAAAAGCCTTTTAAAAATTGTTTTAAGTTTTAAGACAATAATTACATGTTCTCAAGATTTATGGCGGAATTAAAAAATATTTCTTTGTTTTAAAAAGGTTATTGTAAAAAAAATTTAATCAGAATTATAAAATTAAAAAAAATTCTATTAGACTCAATAAATGTTTAAAAGCATTCAAACAATTTAGAGTTAATTTTAAGCTTGTGAAAAATTTCATTTTTTTCAAATTTAGATTGTTGCAGATTTGGAAAAAGGAAGCTGAATTAAAATTAAGAAAGGTTTCCAGTGAATGATAAAGTTTTGATTAGATTGCCAGAAAAATTTTTAATGACTTTTTATCTTGAAAAATGAACTTAAGGATAATGTTCTGAAAGATTTTAAAGTACTTACAACAAATTTTTGAAAAAGTATCCGTTAATCTTTGAGGCTATATTTCTTTGTCTTTAAAAATGGTGAGAAAATTTTTAATAGATATTAAGAACGTTCCGATATCTTAAAAATAATAAAATAAATGGTTAATTTAAAAATCATAAAATATTTGCGAAAAATGTAAATATTTTAGAATTTTGTGAAAAAACGTTTTTAAGAATAATTTAGAAAGGTTTTGAGATAATCAAACAATATTCTCTAGATTTTTGGGAAATTTTAAAGATATTTTCTGGAAGATTTTAGGACATTTTTTATTTCTCCGAATATAAAAATAAATTTAGTTAAAAAAAATTTCAAGTTTAAAAAACTGAACTAAAATTATACATTGGAAACAAATTTGATTCATTTGGATACATTCATTTAATAGGTATCTTTTCGTCTTAATAATTTTCATGATGTTTAGCTTAAGATTTAAGAGAAAAAGGGAATTTTCATTATACTTGTGTTTAAAATAAACATGAACTAAAGTTATTTCAAGCAAAAAAATAAACTTTCTTGAAAATGATTCATAAAATAGAGGAAAGTATTTTATTGTTAATTAAAGCTATTTTTGGAAAAGAACTAGAGGTGAACTTCTGAAATAAATATGTCCCAATTTTCATTGTTTATTTAACAATAGTTTCTATGGTTTAATATTTTTTCTCTCTCACTTAAGATAAAAGTTGCAACTATTATTTAATCCTAATGGTGCAGGGCTTATTTAATTCTTTAAAATATTTTTTGGAAATAATTTGTCACTTTTCCAAAATTTTTCATGATAAACATTAGCATATTTTTCTTTATTTTAACAATAATTCCCAACAAAAAAGTTTCATAGTTTATATTTTAATAAAAGAAGATGAAATTAATAAAAAAAGGAATTTAAAAATCAAAAAGGCGAATTTTTAAAAAATAAACATTTTTCACTTAAGAAAGAAAGAAAAACTTATCTAAATCATTGAGCCCTTAAGCATTTTTGGTTTTTACCCAACAAAAATGAAATTTATAATCGAAAAAATTATTTTTCGTACTAAGAAATGAGAGTTTTCAAATAAAAACATCAATCATACAAAAATTTAAAAACATACATTTGCAGTTAAAAATTTTAATTGAAACCAACAAAAAAAATATTTTCTTTTAAGCAATGAAATTTTCAGTCCAAAAATACATTTTTAGCAATATTGTTTAGCTGTTACCCAATTAGTTAAATTTATAATTAAGAAGGGTTAATTATTATAAAATTGTTTAATTTAATTTAATGTTTAATAAAGAATATGAATCTTTAACCATAAAAAATGATTTCTTAACAAAAGTGATTTCATCAAATCTTTTAAACAAAATAGTTGAACACTCAAGTAAAGAAGAACTTTTAACCAGAAACTAACATTTTTAGAAACCCGAAAATTTTACGTGATATTTATAAAAAAAAAGAAACGTTTTCGTTAACGATTATTTCAAATTAATAATTTAGGTATGTATTTGGGTCAGCATGTGCAACAAATTTGACTTTTTATCTAGATCGATTACCTAAACCAAGAATGTTAAAAAATAAACGGGAACTCGCACATGTGCATCATGGTCTATAGGGAGATATTAGGTGTGTATTGAAATGGAAAATTTCTGGACTCTAAATATATGAAATTAATAATTATTTGTGTTCTACTTAGCCGTCTTAATATATGCAACTCATTAGAGTATAGTGGGAGATTTTGGGTATATATTGACCACAATTTCTCGAAAAATTCATAACTCAAAAAGAACTTCTCGAAGTAACATTCTCTACAATTTGTCAAAATGAACTTCGTCTTTGCTTTCCTTACGCTGCTCTTTGCCTTGGTGGTTATTCTCGGTAAGTATTAGGGAAACCTATTTGTTAAACAATTTGTTATTTATAAATAATTTCTTTGTGGCAGATAAACTGTTTTCAAATTGTTTTGATGAATCACAATTATTCAATGTATCATTAGGAAGCAAGAGCTATCATTTCTCTTTTTCTCAACCTTTTTTTTTGTTGCAAGAATTTCTTCCGAATAAAAAACTTAGAAGAATATTTAATTCGCTGCAAAAAATTATTTCTTGCACATTTTGAAATTTTTTTACATTAGATATTTGGTAATTATAGTTTGCTGTTTCAGTATTCAGTCTTGCTTTTTATCATCTTCTTATAAAGTGTAGACGTACTTACTAGTGTTTTCTTTGTACATTCAAAAAACTGGGTATCAAGTATTTTTGAATGATTTTCACAACTTCTAAAATGCATTAAATTTTTTCTCGCTTGTTACAGAATTAGCTTCAGGCATACCTTCACCCAAGCCCGAGTGTCCTTTTGCACAACAAGCAGCTCAAACTCCTGGATATTATCCACCGGGAGGTTAACTTCCAGAATTTCCACAGTCAACAGTGCCATACAGGACGGACCAGTTAATCGCTTAAAAATGCAAAACGAATAATTTTTTCTTTAATTAGCCAATTATTGATCTATTAAATTTAGCCAGCATATCAAAGCCGACTTATCAAACCGCTTTTTTATAAGTTTGGTATTAATTTAAAAAAAAACTTTTTATCATGCTATTGGTTTTTTAGAACCTGTGTAAAACATATTTTATTAATTCAAATAAAGCATTAGCTGCTGAAAAATCCTATTTTATTTCTACACCCTGTTTCTCTGCTTTTATACTTATGAACTATGAGGTGGACCAGAAACAATTTTAAAAAAAGCTGATGAGATTTTAAAAGACTTGTCGAGTCTACAGTTTTTCTATTTGACATTTCTTAAAGATATATTGCAATAATTTTGGATAAAAACAAATATAAATATGAGAAAATTTTTTTTGCGATAATTTTTTTTATTATAAACAAGTTTAATAAACAAAATGCATTAATCAGCCATTTTTCCACCGAAAAATTCTTTTTTATGCAATTTTTTAAAATTAGGATCAATTCGATAATTTTAGAGAATATTCGCAATTTTTTTATTAATAATATGATTTTTTTTTAAATCTCATTAATAAAATGCATTATTCGGGTATTTTTCGGCTTTGCTGAGGACATCTCTTTTAATTAAGGAACTTCACGATAATTCCAGAAAAATTAATAATTAATTGATAAATTTAATAAAGTTTCAAATCAATTTTAATAAACAAATAAATAATTAGGGCATGTCTCTACGGAAAACGTTTTTTTTCAAGTCGGACTTTTTAAGTGCGGTATCTGTCGAGAGAAAAATTGTGTTTTTTTTTAATTAATTTTTTTTTAAATTGGCAACTTAATGATAATTTCACTGTCTGTCATTCTTATTTGATAAATTATGTGCTGTTTTAAACAAATTTAATGAGCATATGCATTATTTGAGCATTTTTCGACGACAAAGTTTTTTTTTCAATCTCAGTCTTTTCAGTTTCAGTTTCTCATTACTTTGATTTTTTTTAGTTAGGCTGCAGCTAGAGAATAATAATCATGTTTAAATAAGTTTTTCCTTCAGGATAAAATTGTCTATTAATTTTTTTTTAATATGAAATTCATCAAATAATTCTGAATTTTGCTAAAATTATCATAAGGTTCCGAATTAAAAAGACTGACATCAAGAAAAAAGTAATTTTTCCATCGACAGTCACTCTAATAATTCATTTACTAATTAAATTTGTTTAAAAGTCATAAAATTCATCAATAAATTAAAATTTTTTTTTGAAATTATCATGAAGTTCCTTGTAAAAAAGTTGTAATCGGAAAAGCGAATTTTTTTTATCGAAAAATGCCTTATCTGTGTATTTATTTGTTAAATTTCTTTACAAAAATGTTAACATGTATTAACTAGTTATGAATGTTGCTGAAAATTTCGTGATATTCCCAGCTGAAAGGACTGGTATTAGAAAAAAGAACAATTTTCTGCTAAAAAATGCCCGAATAATGCATTTCTTCATTCATTTTTGTCACCAGAACCTCGGTAAAGGTACATTGAAAAATTTCCAGAGGTACCGGCTCAGGGATCGAACCCCGGACCTCTGAGGTGAAATCCGAGTGTCTAACCAACTGAGCCACCACCAAGGCTCTAAGCCACCGAGGCTTAGGCTATTATTATTATTATTATTATTATTATAAAAACATTTCTGTGGCGAAATGTTGTCACAGGCTTATACTTCCCAATATGTCGAAGGCATTTTTGGTTAGAGTCGGATTTTTATTTGATCATTTTGCACAGCGCTCTCCCGGTATATATCATCAGTCACGGACGCATTTTTATAATGCAATCAAGTGATCTGATGAAAGCAGTCTGCCCAGACATATTGGACAAAGCCTGGTTTTTACCCCATCATTGACGGTCTGGGTTGCAGTCAAGTACACGATGGGGGGACCTACAGCTTAAGGTGGGTTCCGAACCACCAGAACCTCGGTAAAGGTACATTGAAAAATTTCCAGAGGTACCGGCTCAGGGATCGAACCCCGGACCTCTGAGGTGAAGTCCAAGTGTCTAACCAACTGAGCCACTGAGCCATAAAAAAAATTATTATTATTATTATATGTGAATTGATTCGTCTATTACCACGGAATCTTCTATATTCCTGCATGAACTTTGAATACTATGGTTGAAAAAAGTTTTACTATAAAAAACCGATTTTTAAAATATTAACAGAAGCTAAAAAAAGTCAATAAATATTAAAAACCATCCTTCGTCAGTTTCTAGATAATTATGGAGAAAATAAGTCGTATAAATTTTATCAATTGTATTAGACATTTTTAAATTGAGAAACGTTTAATTAAATTAATTTAAAAATATTTGTAAAATCCTACCATTACAAAGCTTCTTCTATTAGGAAACGAAATATGAAAAACTGTGAATTATGCAATGAGAAAAATGTTTGGTTGGTCAAACAAAAGTTTGGTTTCACAACCAAATTATTTTGTTGGAGCGTTTGGTTGAACTAAACAAAAAATTTGGTACAATTTCTAATCAAAATTATTTTTTCGAGAGAGCTAAGCTTTGGTAGACTTAACAAAGTAGTTTTCTTGGAGCAATATCATTTTTTTCGAGCAACAAGAATTTTTCTAAGCGGAAAAATGTATTTTGTAAATAAAATATAAAGATTTTCTTTATCAGGAAAAAACTAGAAACACAAACTGTATTGATTTAATCGAATGTATTTAATTTTTCGAAATTTCGTTTAAATAATCGGAATTAATTTTCGGTTTACTCGGTGATTATCTTAGGCCCCATTCATCAAAGTGGTAAGCTGCTCGTCATGAGTCGAAAAAGAGCGCATGCGCAACTGCATGCTTGATACTTTCAACAAATTTTTTTGGTACACTCGACAAAAAGTGCTAACAAACTTTTTTTTTGTAGTCCAATTATTTGTTTTGTATCTCCAACTACTTTTTTGGTAGTCGCAAACAAAATTTTGTTAAGAACAATCAAAACTGCTTTACAAAATTATTTTGTTGCTGAAACATTATTTTTTTTCTCATTATGTAATTCTTGAAAAATTCACATTTTAGAATTTTCCTTGGCATTTGTTTGAATATCATCGAGTTCATGAAATTTTAAGGTAATATTGTAAGAAATTTGGATAAAAACAATTCAATAATAAAAATATTTCTTCTTCAGATTATTATTGCTAATATTATAACCCAATGCATTAATGAGGCATTTTTTGAAATAGGAATTGTTTTTTCGCGTCGTCAATTTTTTAAATTAGAAACTTTGTGGTAATTTTAGCAAAACTCATAATTTTTATATTAATTTTATGATTTTTCGAACAAATTAATAAAAAAATGCATTATTTGTACATTTTTCGGTCAAAAATTGTTTTTTTTTTCAATGCCAGTTCTTTCAGCTGGAAACTTCATAAAATTTTCAGGAATATTCATAAATAGTTAATAAATTTTAATATTTTTATAAACAAATTTAACAAAGAAATACATCGATAAGGCATTTCTCGATAGAGAAATTTGTTTTCCGTTCACAACTTTTTTAATTAGGAACTACATGATAATTTCAGAAGAAAATCCGAATTTATTGATCAATTTTATGACTTTTTAAAATAATTTTAATAAAGAAATGCATAATTAGAACATTTGTCGATGGAAAAATTCCTTTTTGCTCGATGTAAGTCTTTGTAATTGGGGACTTTATGATAATTTTAGCAAAATTCATAATTAGTTGATGAATTTTATATTTTAAAAAATTATTAAACAATTTTATGTTAAAAAATAAACTTGCTTAAACGTAATCGTAACTTCTTCAAACAGGATTATCCTGAAGCAGCAGCCTTACTAAAAAAATCAAAAAAGTAATGCGAAACTTAAACTAAAATGACTGAGATGTAAAAAATATATCGTCGACAAATGTTCAAGTAATGCATATTTTATCGTTTAAAAAATCAGAAAATTTATTAAATAATTATGAATGTTGCTGAATTAGCTATGAAGATACCAATTAAAAAATCTGACATCGAAAATAACATTTCGTAGAGAGATGCCCCAAAAATCCATTGGTTTATTTTAATTGTTTCAAAAAATCATAGAATTTATTAGAAAAGCAAAGTTTTCTATCAACAAATGCCTTATCAATACAATTTTTTTGTTAAATTGGTTTACAAAAATGCCCGAATAGTACATTTTATAATTAAATTTGTTTAGAAAAATAATATTATCAATCAAAAAATTATGAATATTTTCTAAAATTATCAGAAAGATCCCAATTTTTAAAAATGTCATAAAAATAAATGTTCTGTCGAAAAAAGGCTGTTTTTATTAATTTTGTTTATTAAATTTGTCAATAATATTAACAAAAATAATTCAAAAAAGAAGTTTCTTCATATTTATATTGTTTTTATGCAATATTCTTGCAATAGAATTAAAAAACGTAATACTATGAAAAATCGTAAAAAAAACATTCTTTTAAAAAATAGTTTTTTTATAACATTTTTTTGGTTTATTATATAATATTGCAAGATCTTTAACTAATGTTACTCTAACAATTCCAACAATTTTCGGATTACTGACAAGCACCGGAAACGTCAAATAGAAAAAATGTCAATTTCTTTCGTCATATTTGTTTATTTATAAAAAACTTGAATGACTGTTTCAAAAATCAGGCTCGACGACTCTTCTAAAAATCTTATCACCTTTTTTTTAATTTTCTCTGGTCCAAATCATCGTTCATGAGTGCAAAAGGAGAGAAACAGGAATTAGAAATAAAATAGGATTTTTCAGCAGCTAATGTTTTTATTTGAATCAAGAAAATATGTTTTACAGAGGATCCAGCTATCGAATAGCATAAAAAAGATTTTTTTTAATGAATGCCAATCGTATAAAACAGGTTTGATAAGCCAACTGTTAGCTGGCTGAATTTAATAGATTAACCATTGACTAATTAAAAAAAATTTATTTCTTTTTCATTTCTAAGTGATTAACTGGTCCACCCTGTGATACTGCTGACTCGGGAAATTCTGGAATTTATCCCCCTGGTGGATAATATCCAGGAGTTTGAGCTGCTTGTTGTGCAAAAGGACACTCGGGCTTGGGTGAAGGCATGCCTGAAGCTATTTCTGTAAAAAGCGAGTAAAAATTCAATAAATTTAGAAGTTGATTAATTTATTCAAAATGATTGATATTCAGTTTTTTACAATGTACAAAAAAATACTAGTGAGCATGTCTACACTTTATAAAAAAATAATAAAAAGAAAGACAAAATACTGAAACAACAAAATATGATTACCAAATCACTAATGTAAAAGATAAATTCAAAATAAGAAATAAATGATTCTGAACAGTAAAAATAATAGTCTTTTATATTTGTTATTCGGGAGCAATTGTTGCAAAAAAAGGTTGAAAAAAAGAGAAATTATAGCTTTTGCTTCCTAACGAGACATTTAAATAATTGTGACTCATCTAAACAAGTCAAAAACTGTTTATATGCCTAAAAGAATTTATTAATAATTTACGCACTTATTAATCGAATTGGTTTTACAAATACTTACCAAGAATAACCACCAAGGCAAAAAGCAGGGTAACGAAAGGAAATACGAAGTTCATTTTGACGAATTGTGGAGAATGTTACTTCGAGAAGTTCTTTCTGAGTTTTAAGAAAAATTGTGGTCAATATATACCCAAAATCTCCCACTATACTCTAATGAGTTGCATATACTGAGAAAGCTAAGTAGAACACAAATAATTATTAATTTCATATATTTAGAGTTCAGAAATTTTCCACTTCAATACATACCCAATATCTTCTATAGACCGTGATGCACATGTGCGAGTCCCCGTTTATTTTTTAACATTCTTGGTCAAGGTAAACCATTTGCATTAAATGTAAAATTTATTGCACATGGTTACCTAAATACATACTTTAATTATTAAGTTGAAATAATTGTTTGAAGAAATTATTTTTTATAAATGTTACGTACAAATTTTTGGTTGATACTGAACCTATCTCAAAATTTAAATGAAATTAAAATCAAATTTAAAATCCTATTTAAAGTCCAATAATCAAGTTAATCTGCAGAATTCCTAAAAATAAAACCGAAAATCTAGCGGCCAAATGTGGAAAACCACAAAATGTTTTTATTGCAACCTAAAGAAAAAATTTCCTGAAAGAGAAAAGAATTTTTTTTTTACAATTATTAAAAAGAGGAAAGAAAAATGAGAAGGCAATCAATAAAATACCTTTGGTAGTCATACAGCATACTTTCCAAGGCAATTAAAAAACAGAAGGTAAATAAATACATAATAATTAAATAAATAAAACATAAAAATTTGAACAGCCCGGAACATCAATAAATCCACGATGCATTTTCCCTGGCACCCGAGAATCAAGTAAGGGTTAAAAGGCAAATCTTTCTTCTTTTCCAAACCAAACCTATTGCCTCTTTAGTATTTTTGCAAAAAAAATTTTTTTTTTCTACGAAAATTGTTTCTTTTCCAGGTTCCAATAGGAACTTTTTGTGTTGGTTGTTCAAAGTTGGTTCTTATATTTTTGTTTTTATTTTCAAGAATTCTGTACATGAACCAATCTTTTTAGATGATTAGGTTTTCCATGATAGAAAATTAATAATCCGAAAATTCTAACATTTATAAAAATTGCTTATTTCAAAACATCCTTTGAGCAATACTTCAAAAAAATGAAAGAATTTTAATAAAAAAAAAAAAAATTGTGTAATTAAAAAAAAAAACTTCAAAAAAATGAAAGCATTTTAATAAATTAAAGTAAAAACTTATAATCGAGTTGATACTAACACTTTTGTATGCAAACAATTTCGCCGAAAAAACTTTTGTTAAAGAAGTGAAGAAAATATTTTTATTACGAATATTTTGGTTATAGTTTTAAATCCTTTTTCACTTTTTGACGAAAGAATTTTTTTAACGAATATTTCATTTATTATAAAGTAAGAAATTTTGTGAAACTGACTTTAGCATCTCAGAGCAAATATGAAAATTAAGAGCTTTTTTTTTAATTCACGCTAATCAATTGTATTGAGCTAACAAATATTTCGTTAATTAAACCAAATAAGTTTGTTTAATGTACAAAAATATTTTGTTGTGCCTACTAAACTTTTTGTTTAGTTCAACCTTATGCTGCAACCAAATAATTTGGTTGAGCCAACAAAACAAATTTGTTGTTTCTATAGCAACCAACAAATTTGGTTAGGACAACCAAACTGTTGTTTGATGAACCAAAAAGTTTTCTCAGGTTTCAAGGGCGTTATTGTAGAAGTAAAACTTTAAAAACATCAAAGGTAGATCTCGTCCAAAATGTTCGTTTCGTTTACCTAGCGTCAACCAAAAAATGCTGGTTTTCTTTTAAGGTTTTGACCGAATGAAACAAAATAAAAACGAAATCGTCATTACGTCAGTTTTTAACCATATTTTTTAATATTAACATAAAACGTACGAAGATTTTTGTAAAACATTACCCTTTTGTTTTGAATTCACATTTTGCTTCAACTTGTTCCTAGAAAATTTACTTTTTGTTCTTCTTTGACCAAAATGCAACTGTTTAGTTGGAAATTCTGTTTTAGAATAAATTCAATCTTTTTCCAGAATAAAGATGAAACGGCTCGATTAATAATTAAAAAATTTTCTTGGAAAGTAATACTTTTGGTTGAAAATTTTTCTGTTTTGTTGAAAATTCAAATGCTTTATAAAAAATTTACTTTTTGTTTATATTTAATATTTTCGTGTTGAAAATAGAACTAAGACATGTTCTAAATGAAAATTTAACCATTTTTGTAAAAAAATTTCTAATTAAAAATTCCTTTTTTTAAACAAAAATTCCATTTTTCTTGGATGAAAAATCAACTGTTTGTCTGAAAATTCGGCTTTTTTGTTAAAAATTTCACTATTTTGTAGAAAACTTACTTTTTGTTTGAAATTTTTATTTTGATCTTAAAAAATAAATTCAGATTTTTACAGGTTAAAACTTACATAGAAAAAAAATTATAATTTTTGATTGAAAAATCAGCTGTATTAGTACAAATTGCCTCTTTAATTTCATTTAATTCCTTTTTTAATTTTTTGTAAAAGCGTAGTTTTTGTTAAAAAAACTCATATATTGCAAAGTTAACTAGGAACTTTTTTAGATTTTGAGGTCATTTTTTTTGAATCAAAAAATTAATCTGCTTTAATTGAAATATCATCCTTTCTGATAAAAATGCAACTATTTAGTAGAGAGTTCAACACATTTAGAAAAAAGTTATCCGTTTTGGGTGAAAATTGGTCTCTTTGGATTGCAAACACAATTATTTTTGTAGAAACTTATTTCTTTTTTAAAAATTCCTATTTTGAACGTTAAAAGTCAACTGGAATCTTTTTTTAAAGAAAGTTCATCTATCTTTTAGGAAATTTATCTTTTTTCTTTTAATAACTTTATCTATTTTAGTGAATTTATTTTTTCTGAAAATGTTAGTTTCTGGTTAAAAATTCTTCTTTACTTGAGTACTCAACTATTTTGTTTAGAAAATTTGATTAAATCACTTTTGTTAAGAAATAATTTTTCATGGTTAAAGATTTATATTCTTTATTAAACATTAATCTCTTTCTTTGAGAGCTAAACCATTTTTATAATAATTAATTCTTCTTTATTATAAATTTAGTTACTTGGGTAACAGCTAAACAATATTGCTAAAAATGTATTTTTGGACTGCAAATTTCATTGCTTAAAAGAAAATATTTTTTTTATTGGTTTCAATTTAAATTTTTAACTCCAAATGTTTGTTTTTAAATTTTTGTATGATTGATGTTTTTATTTAAAAACTCTCATTTCTTAGTACGAAAACTAAGTTTTTCGATTAGCAATTTCATTTTTGTGGGGTAAAAATGCCTCTATTTCTTGTAAATTTTATCTTAGGTGAGAGAGAAAAACATTAAACCCTAGAAACTATTGTTAAATAAACAATGAAAATTGCGACATATTTATTTGAAAAGTTCACCTCTAGTTCTTTTCCAAAAATAGTTATAATTAACAATAACATACTTTCCTCTATTTTATTAATAATTTTCAACAATGTTTATTTTTTAGCTTGAAACTACTTTAGTTCATGTTTATTTTAAAAATAAGTATAAGGAAAATTCCCTTTTTCTCTTAAATCTTAAGCTAAACATCATGAAAATTATTAAGACGAAAGATACTTTTTAAATGAATGTATCCAAATGAATCAAATTTGTTTCTAATTTATAATTTGAGTTCAGTTTTTTGAACTTAAAAATTTTTTTAACTAAATTTATTCTTATGTTCGGAAAAATAAAAAATGTCCTAAAATCTTCCAGAAAATATCTTTAAATTTTCCCAACAATTTTTCTCAAATATTTTATAGTTTTTAAATTAACAATTCATTTTATTATTTTTAAGATATCAAAACGTTCTTAATATCGATTAAAAATTTTCTCACCATTTTTAAAGCCAAAAAAATATTGCCTCAAAGATTTGCGGATGCTTTTTCAAAAATTTGTTGTAAGTACTTTAAAATCTTTCAGAACATTATCCTAAAGTTCATTTTTCAAAATGAAAAATCGTTAAACATTTTTCTGGGAATCTAATCAAAATATTTTCATTCACTGGAAACCTTTCTCAATTTTAATTCAGCTTCCTTTTTCCAAATCTTCAAAACTCTAAATTTAAAAAAAAATGAGATTTTTCACAAGTTTAAAATTAACTTTAAATTGTTTGAATGCTTTCAAATATTTATTGAGCATAACAGAATTTTTGTGATTTTATAATTCTGATTGAATTTTCTTTACAATAACCTTTTTTAAACAAAGAAATACTTTTAAATTCAGCCATAACTCTTGAGAACATGTAATAGTTCTCTTAAATCTTTAAACAATTTTTAAAAGGCTTTTCACTTTTTTTCGAAATTTTCAAAAATGTAAATTTCGCTTGAAATTTTTCCGAATCTTTTGAAGACTTAAATCATTTTTTATTTTTTTCAAAGCTGCTGAAACTTCTACAAATAAAAAAAATTTCTCCTGAGAAAATTGTTTTCAAATATTTCAGACTCTTTTTCCAGATATTTTGAAATCTTAAAAACTTAAAATTAACCTTTTCAAATAAAAAATAGAGAGTTTTGCGTTTTCCTAAAATCTGATTGTAAGTCTGGTTGCAAAATAAAAAAATAAAAAATATCAAATTAAATAAAGAAACAAATACAAAATTTAAAAGTCAATATTAAATTATAAATGTTTACCAAATTTCACCCACAAAAAGTTTTATTCTATTGCATTATAGTCATTGAAAATTGTAAAATAATATGTATCTTCAGTAAATTATTCTTTGAAAGGCATAATTTAATCATTTTAAATTATTAAATTACTTTTACTGTGTTTAGACAATAAGCAAAACAAAATTTTATAAACAAATTATTTCTTGAAAAAATGCTCTCTTCGATTTTCCATAATTACACTTTTTTTCAAGTTATATTCTAAGATATTTGACTGGACACAATATTTAATCATATTAAAAAAAAAATTTCTTAAGATTGTAATTTTTTATATTATAAAGGAATTTAATGAACAAGTACAGTAATCAGGCATTTTTCGAAAGATAAATTCGTTTTTTTCGATTTCAACTTTTTAAAATTAGAAGTTCATGATATATTCAGTAAAATTCAAAGTTTTTTGATCAATTTTATTACTTTTTTAGCACAAAGTTAATAAACAAATGCATTAATAAGGCCTTTGTCAGTCTTTTTAATTGGAAACTTAATAAAGTTTTCATTACTAATCATACTTAGTTGATAAATTGTATGATATTTTAAACAAATTTAATAAACATATGCGTTATTTGGGTATTTGACGACGAAAAAGTATTTTGTTAATCTTAGTTCTTTCAGTTTCAATTTCTCGTTTGTTTATTAATTTTTTTAAAATATAAAATTGATCATCTCATCATTGTTGTTGCTGAATTAATCATAAAGATCCAAACTAAAAGTCTGAGATTTAAAAAAATTCCGTCCACAGATGCCCCAAAAATGCATTTGTTTATTAAATTTGTTTTGAAAAATCATAAATTTGATAAAAAAATAATGAATTTTGCTAAAGTTACCATAAAGTTCCTAATTTAAAAAGTTGACATAGAAAAAAGTGCATTTTTCTGTCGATAAGTACCTGAATAATGCATTTTTTTATTAAAGTTGCTTTAAAAAAGCATAAATTTTTCCTGCCAATAAATTAATAAATCAGGCTCGACAGCTCTCTTAGAAATCTTATTAGCTTTTTTTTTGAATTTTTACATTCTTATCCTGATGACTTTTGTAAATCCTAGAAAGAATGAACGAGTTCGTAAACCAGCTATTTTGGATCAAAATAAAAAAAAAGAGCGCATTAAAAATTTTTTGAAACAACATTCTTTCAACATTTAAACATTCTATGTAAGGTTATTCATAGTACTCAGAAATTCAAACAATTTATCCTTCTGACTTTTTTCTATAAAATGGAAATTGCCAGAGTGAGAGCATTTTCAAAATCCAAAAAAAAACAAACTATCATGGACATTTTAAGATAAATAGTGCATGATATAAAAGTTTGATAGGACGCGTAGTTTTTGTTCTCAGTCGTAAAAACAACATTGAAATTAAAAAATAAACATTTTTGTATTAACGACCCAAGCTACGAAAAAAATGAGACAAAACGTGCTTATTTAAAAAGGAGCTACAAATGATTAATAAATATGTTTTATAGGATGAGCAGTTTTTATATTATGCGTAAAAACCAATAAAAATAGAAAAGTTAATATTTTGACAAACGACACAATGTAACGTCTCAGGGTTGAGACAAGCAGGGGGGAATTTTTTTCTTAATTTTAAATTTGCTGAAAATCCATTCCCGTGCGGTTGGGAAGGATTTACTAAAATGGATCCCTGTCCTATTAAGATAAGAAAATCGCCCACACTCTGTATTTTCAAGGAAAAAAGTAGGCTGTGAGTTGAAGAGTAGGAAAGTGAAATGAGCTAATTAATTTGATGACAGAACTTACTTTCTTATAGATGAAACTGGTTCCCAGGAGTCGGGAAGATGATCTGCCCTGGAGAAATCGGTGATAACTGGATTATTTAAAACTACCGGAGTTACTCAAGCAGGGAGTTTTCCGGGCAAACGCAAATAGTAGACTGGTCACTAATCAAAGGGTCCTCTACCCGAGAGAACTCACGAGAGGCCCAAAAGAAGCTAAGAGCTTGACATAGGGAGCAATCGTTGACCCGATTTCCTAACTCAGGCAGAGAGTCTGATCTAGGAGGAGGTCTTTAACTGCAAAACCAAGTCAAGATCTTAGTTGCTTTGAAGCTAATCTACCACTGACGTTTTCGCAACTTCCCATTCCAAAATTCGCTCTAGCTCCTCGGAAAACGTCTCAAGGCGCTGCGCCTTTCGCAACTCTCGAGCAATTAAAAGAACGGGGGTGGATGTTGAAAGAAAAGTGGAAGGAAAACTTCGTGGGTGGTGGAGAGGGAACATTACAGTGGGACCTTGCCCTTATCGGTCAGCAGAATGTTTACAGTATCTTGACCCAAACGGCGCCTGGTTAGCAGATGTCGCCATAAAGTCGATTTGGGACTTCGTGCAATAGGTTTATTACTCCTATTGTACAAGTGAGAAATTCGTCTACTCCATCAAATCTTAAACGATGAAAAGTGTCCCTTCTTCATTGGAGGTTTCTTAGTTAGGGTCCAGAGTTTTAAAAGACTATAGGCTTGTACGTGATCGAATCTAGGTTTTTTGGATTATGTTTATGATGAGAGTTTATGGGAAAATGGGTAGAGAGTTTTGAAATTGGCAACCCTCGTTCGTTGGTATTTGCTGTCTACCGTATCATAAAATTAAATAGATTTGAAATTCAGAGAGTTTTTCTCCAAGGCAGATGTCCTTCCAACGCATGAGAACCTGAAAGACCTTTACAATATGTTAGTTATATTGAAATATTTAAAAAAACGAACAGTGATATGAATGAAATTGGTAATTAAGTAAAAATATTGACTAAGTAATAATTAAGCCTAGACAGTCTTATAGTATAGAAAAAATAAGAGGGCCCACATAGATTCAGACATTACATAAGACTAATATTAGATAGATTAACTCACACACTCTTTCGTTCATTAATGGATCTTTCTGCATTCTCTAGGATCCTAAATGATAAAAAAAAATAAAGGTAGGTCGAATGCCAGGCCCGGACGTAACACCTTCCTTCTTAAGATGGAAATTCCGCTGAAGGCGAATTTGCATCACGGCGAGTATGGCAGGGACTGACTTGCGAGGCGGAAAAGCATATGGGTGTGGCATGATGGTCTTCAAAATCTTGGTGTTGGTCCGCTCGGCTCGTGGAGGCCAGTATGCACCTCGCTCACATTTTTCGCGACCTATGCTATCCAGTGCTGAGTTTATATAAAAAAATATACAGCTAAATACTGCTAATAAAATGTTTTATACATAGAACAAATCCAATAGTTATTGGTTCTTCGGGCAGTTTCACACGATCTCTTGAACTTTGAAAATTACATAATTTGAACCACGTTATATTAATTTTCTTCAAGTATTTTAATAGTGATAATGGTAACTGTAAAGGTTATATATCGGCTACTAGACATAATCGCGCGTTTAAATGTTTAGGTCAATTCTGATCCCTTTTTTAATGCAATCTGAAGGGACTATTCAAGTTTTAAAGATTAAATCGCGGGATGCTGTCTTATAATCGATATTTTATGCTGATATGTATATACTACTATTATATATATGTTTTTAATTTCAAACTATGTGATCCTAACCCTAGCAATTTGAGATTGCAGAAAGATTTTTAGTATATTTTATAATACTTAAATTCGGAAATTATCTCGATTGATAATAACGATATCTTTAAGCAATAATTCTATAAATACGCGAGTGTTGCATAGTATTTGTTAAATTATGCAATCTGATGAAAGAGGTAAGGGGAATATGATTTAGGATGAAGCAGTGTGAGGGGGAAAGGGGGAAAGGGTTACCACAGGACTATGCTCTGATGTCGGTAATGCAAGAAACACCCTCACTCTTGCTGTTACTTTCGTGGTTACGTAATTCTGGAAGGAAATTACAACTGTTTTCTGTGAACAAATGAGGCGATTAGAAGGATATATCGGAATCTGACGATTCATACATAAAATATTTCTTCAGCTTCTCCATGTGCTTGCATACTCGGCTTCCGTCGGATAACTAAAATCTTACGTTATGTTTGTCCAAAATCTTTACGATTGGAAAAGGACCGTCGTAAGAGTGATCTAGTTTACCTTCTATTTCTCTAGCTTCCTTTGAAACTAATACTAGATCGCCTACCATGAACTCTTGGTCCTTTGCCTTTCGGTCGTAATAGCCTTTAGAGCGTCTTTCAGCCTGAATCGTATTTTCGACTGCACGCGCTCGAATATCCGATATATGGGTCACCATTTCTTGCAGAAAAGATCCCTATGTCTATAATTTTTCTGTGGGCGGAAAGGAGGAAGGTAAGCGCGCTAGTTTCCCAAATATCAACTCGTGCGGAGTGAACCTGGTACCCTCATGCACTGAAGTATTGTAGGAGAGCATGGCGAATGGAATCAAACGATCCCAGTCCTCATACTCTTCAATATAGTGTTTCAGGTAATCAACGAGTACTTGATGGCTTCTCTCAAGGCTACCATTACTTTGAGGGTGGTAAGCAGATGTGGTTACGTGGCTGATTCTAAAAAGGATTGCTAGATTCCTAAACAACTCATTTACGAATTCGCCTCCATGGTCAGTGAGAATAGCGCGAGGACTTCCGAATACGGCAATAAGTCGCTGAGCGAAAATCGTTGAGACGGTAGACGCGCGTTTATTGGGAATGGGTACTGCGATGCAGTATTTAGTCAGGTTATACTGCATTGTGAGGACGTATCAGTTTCCATCTGGCGTGAGAGGAAGAGGTCCCACAATGTCCAGAGCCACTTTATCGAACGCATCCGCGGGCGTATCTGTAATTATCATTGGTTGGCGCGTTTTAATGCGTACCAATTTTTTCATTTCGCAGCTGTGACATGTTCGAATGAAGTCCTGAATGTCCCTCTTCATCTCAGGCCAAAGAAAACGGTTTCGTATCCGGCGGTATGTTTTCGTCACGCCCTTGTGTCCTCCGACTAGACTGCAGTGATATTCTCTAATAATACCTTTTCGAATTTCAAGGGGGGGTATTTGGACTTCACCGGAACAGAGCGTGAAAGTGACGTCGCTTCCGATAAATATCTGCCGAATTGTATTTCGAAGGATATTCGCCGGTAGTTTGTCCAATCCGTCGCCTGCCCCAGAAATTCTCATTGTTTTAGTACCCACCTGCCTCAGTGCTTCCCTTAAACCTAGTAAGGAATACTATAAATCCTCGGGGGTAGTTGGCTCAAGGTGGTTTTCTCGAATTACGACGCTAAAAATTTCGGTATTTCCAACCTTGGAAACGACGATCTGTCCTTTCTTGGTATTACTCTCGCGCAATCTCTCTGGGTCTACATACCATAGATCTATAAGAGTGCGCCCGATGGTTGTTGATAGAATGCAATCCGAGGCTATAAAATGGTCGAAATTATCTTTGCTCATTGTAAGCGAATCTTTCGTTGTTTGGATCAAATCTGCGGGGGGTGGTTTAAAAACATTTTTTTCGCGGATACGGGTGTTATTCGGCAGGGGCAAAGGGTCTTCCGGCGGAATTGTTTCGTACAGACCTAAGATCTTCTGTATCTTATTTGTACCGGAATTCGCAGGCGGGAGGATGTGGATGAGGATTAGGGGTGATTTTTCATGAGTTGACTGGGTAGCTGGTCCTGTAATCGTGGCGTCTAGATCTTCAGTGGCTTGAATGACAGTCTCGTCATTTTCATTTAGGGTCGTATCACTTGAGTCCGTATCGGAATTCAAGATTGGTGGTAGGAAAATGGTAGAGGGTAGGACTCCGTCTTCTTAGGCGCATTCGGATGCAGAAAAGTGTCTGACTGTGCCATCTTTCACAACTGGGGGTGGTTCTGGTTCAGATAGGCTAAGGTGTAAGTGGTTATCTTTCTTGCTTAGTCTAGCACGAGAATTTTTGGGTTGGCGAATGTGAATTCTGCCGGGCGAATCGCAATTTGATTCTTTAGAAACGATGTTTCTGGAAGAATATTCGCTCTGTGGAATCAAAAAATCAGTATCGTCCCTAGCTCGGGTAAGGCGCTTTCTGAAGGCCTTACGACGGGGTTTCTTTTTAATGAGGTCGCAATGATCGCCCTCGTCATCGGATGAGTAGGAGTATGTTGGAAATTGCTCGGTTTACCGCCGTCGTTGTTTCACCCGTTCGGCGATTCCTAAGTCCTCGCTTGACACTGAATCTACATGGTCGGGTTGTGGCATGGATATTGAAGCGGGCACTGCAGTCGAATCTGACGTTGCGGCTGCTTTTCGAGGACTTCCCCTTTTCCGTTTGGGTATGCCTGTGATAGGTAAGGCATTCGCACTCGGACTCTGGTGAACGGGATTTCTCGAAAGCGCGTCCGCGTTCGAGTTGATTCTTCCCGGACGATACTGAACCGTATATCACAAATCGAGGAGTCGCAGTCGCCAACGCATAAGGCGGGAAGATGTGTCGCGTGTGTTATGCAACCAGACCAGTGCTTGGTGATCTGTTACCACCGTGAACTTTTGTCCATATAAATAATGACGAAAGTATTTAGTAAAAAACACGACGGCTAGACATTCTCTTTCGGTAGTATCGTAATGGACTTCCGCTTGGTAATGTGGACGCGGGGGTTGTGGTTGGTGTTGTGTCATAAAGGGGCGATTCGTTTCGCTGGGACGCTGCGCAGTCGGTGCTACTGTCGGTCTTGCCGCGAGGCGTTCACCGTTTGGTGAAAATGGCTGGCGCGAAGCATTCGGGAATTGATATGATCGTGATGCGGGCAACTGATAACCGCGATTAGAAACATTGTTAAAGGGTCTCGCGAAAGACGAAGGAAGTTGGCTGTTCGGAATCGACCCTCTGTCTCCGTATCGTTCCGCGAGAATGCGAGCTTCTTCGCGGGCGACTTCAATAGCTGAATCTAATGTTTTGGGACCACGTATAGCTACACGTAGCTCTAATTGTGCTCTTAGGCCCTTCAAAAAGCTTACCGGGGCTGTCTTTGCGACGAGCTCCATGTGCCCTCGTAATTTCGATCCGTCGGGGTCTAGGCTAATCTCCTTAGATAATGCGGCCTTTGCTTTATTCACGAGTTTCTGCGATCGTAACCCGTAATCGGTCACCGACTCGACACTTACCATTCGTATTTGGCTAAGCTGAGTCTGGTAATTTGTGAAGGACAAGTTCGCGGCATCAAGCGCGTCTTTTAAGTAATCTGCAAGACTTTTTATGGTAGTAAAAGTACGCACCTCAATCGAATCTCGAGCTGACCCACGAAGCTTTGTGATAACTAATTTGGCGTATTTTTCTTCGGTGCCATCGAGACACATAGCTAATCCTTCTTCCACATCGTGGATAAAGGTTCTCAAAGGGGGATTACGGCCATCATGATGTGGAACTATCGCAAGCGCTGCTTGCATCCGAGAAAACTCAAGTAAGGATTTGTTTATTTCTGCGGCAGCAGCCATTGCTGCTGCGGTTGATTCCGCTTGAGACATTTTTAGTTTTTACGCAAAATTAACCTCCTGATAAACAACCTTAACGGTCTATACTTAAAAAGATGAAATTGTTAACAAACAAAGAAATAATTCATTATTTTCAGTTAAAATTAATTTTCAACAAAAAGATAAATTTTTAACAAAATAGTTAAGCTTTCTACCCAGGAGGTGAATTTTTTTTTAACCCAAAAAAGACTGAAAAAGTT
>NC_046662.1:42548396-42549407 GCF_010883055.1 Belonocnema kinseyi | reverse complement strand
CTGATGTCGGTAATGCAAGAAACACCCTCACTCTTGCTGTTACTTCCGTGGTTACGTAATTCTGGAAGGAAATTAGAAATGTTTTCTGTGAACAAATGAGGCGATTAGAAGGATATATCGGAATCTGACGATTCATACATAAAATATTTCTTCAGCTTGTCCATGTGCTTGCATACTCGGCTTCCGTCAGATAACTGTAATCTTACGTTATGTTTGTCCAAAATCTCTACGATTGGATAAGGACCGTCGTAAGGGTGATCTAGTTTACCTTCTATTTCTCTAGCTTCCTTTAAAACTAATACTAGATCGCCTACCATGAACTCTTGGTCCTTTGCCTTTCGGTCGTAATAGCCTTTAGAGCGTCTCTTAGCCTGAATCGTATTTTCGACTGCACGAGCTCGAATATCCGATATATGGGTCACCATTTCTTGCAAAAAAGATCCATATGTCTCTAATTTTTCTGTGGGCGGAAAGGAGGAAGGTAAGCGCGCGAGTTTCCCAAATATCAACTCGTGCGGAGTGAACCTGGTACCCTCATGTACTGAAGTATTGTACGAGAGCATGGCGAATGGAATCAAACGATCCCAGTCCTCATACTCTTCAATATAGTGTTTCAGGTAATCAACGAGTACTTGATGACTTCTCTCAAGGCTACCATTACTTTGAGGGTGGTAAGCAGATGTGGTTACGTGGCTGATTCTAAAAAGGATTGCTAGATTCCTCAACAACTCATTTACGAATTCGCCTCCTCTGTCAGTGAGAATAGCGCGAGGACTTCCGAATACGGCAATAAGTCGCTGAGCGAAAATCGTTGAGACGGTAGACGCGCGTTTATTGGGGATGGGTACTGCGATGCAGTATTTAGTCAGGTTATCCTGCATTGTGAGGACGTATCGGTTTCCATCTGGAGTGAGAGGAAGAGGTCCCACAATGTCCAGAGCCACTTTATCGAACGCATCCGCGGGCGTATCTGTAATTATCATTGGTTGGCGCGTTTTAATGCGTACCAAT
>NC_046662.1:42546916-42548296 GCF_010883055.1 Belonocnema kinseyi | reverse complement strand
GAAAGATCCATTAATGAACGAAAGAGTGTGTGAGTTAATCTATCTAATATTAGTCTTATGTAATGTCTGAATCTATGTGGGCCCACTTATTTTTTCTATACTCTGCTTGAGTTAGGAAATCGGGTTAACGATTGCTCCCTATGTCAAGCTCTTAGCTTCTTTCAGGCCTCTGTCGGTGCAAGCGGTACCGTTCCGCTCTCGCGAGTTCTCTCGGGTGGAGGACCCTTTGATTAGTGACCAGTCTACTATTTGCGTTTTGCCCGGAAAACTCCCTGCTTGAGTAACTCCGGTAGTTTTAAGTAATCCAGTTATCACCGATTTCTCCAGGGCAGATCATCTTCCCGACCCCTGGGAACCAGTTTCATCTATAATAAAGTAAGTTCTGTCATCAAATTAATTAGCTCATTTCACTTTCTACTCTTCACCTTACAGCCTACCTTTTTCCTTGAAAATACAGAGTGTGGGCGATTTTCTTATCTTACTAGGACAGGGATCCATATTGGTAAATCCTTCCCAACCGCTCGGGAATGGATTTTCAGCAAATTTAAAATTAAGAAAAAAAATTCCCCGCTGCTTGTCTCAACCCTGAGACGTAACAGTGAGAAATTTTTTTTAGATGGTGTCAGAAGTGGGATCTTCTGTCCGTAACCCTCTCTGCTTTTCTTCGAAAAAGGCTCTATCCTATATTCGTCTTTACTTTTCACATTAATCCTATTTGTACAAGTTATATTAGTCACTGATACTACTACCTTTCCTTATGAAATCTACTCACCTTCTTTTCTACTCTCGTCTTTAAAATCTGATATTTTACTTGTGATTTATTTCTTGTGGATTTTATATTGTGTATTGTTCCATTGATCTATTGTGTATGTTATAATATTTTATTGCCATGTATATATTTTGATTCTATTGTGTATATTGATCATATAGTTCTTGTGTACTCGGTGGAAGTGCGGTATCCACAATCTCTCAGTGCGCGTAAAAACTTAACTAGCAAAACAAAAAATTTTTTTTTCTCGTCGGTTACGTGTCCCGATTAAAACAAAAATTCTTCCTTACAAACGCGAATTTAATTTTTTTTTGTTTTTTTTTATATTACGGCATCGCTCAATATTATCACTAAACAGACCCTTGTATTAGACGCGCCGGTTAGTTCCGAAAACCGTACTGAGGTAGCTTCCGTTAGTTTTATATTTTGACAGCTTTCTGCTTAATTTACTTGGGAGACTGATCTATAGTAGATAAATTATACGTGGCACGTTCGCGCTTTCCATTTCTCTTTATCGGAATAATAGGCTGTAACGGCAGTTCCAGTTCAACACCGTGATAAAGAAGAAGGTTTGATTCTTTAGATTGTCATTCCTTTTTATATTTCGTTTT
>NC_046662.1:42544091-42546816 GCF_010883055.1 Belonocnema kinseyi | reverse complement strand
GAGTTTAAACAACGCAGATAAATTTTAACTGAGCAAATATATTTTTTTATAACAAGAGATGAACTTTCAAAATAAAACTAAATTTTAAAAGGGGTTGAGTTTTAGAACGAAAGGATTTTCAGTCAAACAAAAATGTTATCCAAGTTGTGAAAATTTGAAGTAAATTAGAAAAAAGAATTTATTTTTTTATTTTTCAGAAGCAGTTAAATTTTCGAGCCTAATATATGAATCTTTAGTAAAGGTAAAATTTTGAACTGAGGTAAAACGAAATATAAAAAGAATGAAAATCTAAAGACTCAAACCTTCTTCTTTATCACGGTGTTGAACTGGAACTGCCGTTACAGCCTATTATTCCGATAAAGGGAAATGGAAAGCGCGAACGTGCCACGTAAAATTTATCTACTATAGATCAGACTCCCAATTAAATTAAGCAGAAAGCTGTCAAAATATAAAACTAACGGAAGCTACTTCAGTACGGTGTTCGGAATTAACCGGCGTGTCTAATACAAGGGTCGGTTCAGTGATAATATTGAGCGATGCCGTAATATAAAAAAAAAAAAAAAATTAAATTCGCGTTTGTAAGGGAGAATTTTATGTTTTAATCGGGACATGTAACCGACAAGGAAAAAAAAATTTTTGTTTTGCTATTCAATTTTTTACGCGCACTGAGAGATTGTGGATACCGCACTTCCGCCGAGCACACAAGAAATATATGATCAATATACACAATAAAATCAAAATATTTACATGGCAACAAAATATTATAACATACACAATAGATCAATGGAACAATACACGATATAAAACCCACAAGAAATAAATCACAAGTAAAATATCAGATTTTAAAAATGAGAGTAGAAAAGAAGGTAAGTAGTTTTCATAAGGAAAGGTAGTAGTATCAGTGACTAATATAACTTGTACAAAATAGGATTAATGTGAAAAGTAAAGACGAATATAGGATAGAGCCTTTTTCGAAGAAAATGAGAGAGGGTTACGGACGGAACATCCCACTTCTGACACCATCTAAAAAAAACATTTCTCACTGTTACGTCTCAGGGTTGAGACAAGCAGGGGGGAATTTTTTTTCTTAATTTTAAATTTGCTGAAAATCCATTCCCGAGCGGTTGGGAAGGATTAACTAAAATGGATCCCTGTCCTATTAAGATAAGAAAATCGCCCACACTCTGTATTTTCAAGGAAAAAAGTAGGCTGTGAGGTGAAGAGTAGGAAAGTGAAATGAGCTAATTAATTTGATGACAGAACTTACTTTCTTATAGATGAAACTGGTTCCCAGGAGTCGGGAAGATGATCTGCCCTGGAGAAATCGGTGATAACTGGATTACTTAAAACTACCGGAGTTACTCAAGCAGGGAGTTTTCCGGGCAAACGAAAATAGTAGACTGGTCACTAATCAAAGGGTCCTCCACCCGAGAGAACTCGCGAGAGCGGAACGGTACCGCTTGCACCGACAGAGGCCCAAAAGAAGCTAAGAGCTTGACATAGGGAGCAATCGTTGACCCGGTTTCCTAAATCAGGCAGAGAGTCTGACCTAGGAGGAGGTCTTCAACTGCAAAACCAATTCAAGATCTTAGTTGCTTGGAAGCTAAACTACCACTGACGTTTTCGCAATTTCCCATTTCAAAATTCGCTTTAGCTCCTCGGAAAACGTCTCAAGGAGCTGCGCCTTTCTCAACTCTCGACCAATTAAAAGAACGGGGGTGGATGTTGAAAGAAAGGTTGAAGGAAAACTTCGTGGGTGGTGGAGAGGGAACATTACAGTGGGACCTTGCCCTTATCGGTCAGCAGAATGTTTACAGAACCCGGACCCATACCGCGCCTGGTTAGCAGATCTCGCCATAAAGTCTATTTGGAACTCGGAGTGTAGAGGCTTAGTGCAATAGGTTTATTACTCCTATTGTACAAGTGAGAAATTCGTCTACTCCTTCAAATCTTAAACGATGAAAAGTGTCCCTTCTTCATTTGAGCTTTATTAGTTAGGGTCCAGGGTTTTAAAAGACTATAGGCTTGTACGTGATCGAATCTAGGTTTTTTGGATTATGTTTATGATGAGAGTTTATGGGAAAATGGATAGAGAATTTTGAATTTGGCAACCCTCGTTCGTTGGTATTTGCTGTCTACCGTATTATAAAATTAAATAGATTTGAAATTCAGAGAGTTTTTCTCCAAGGCAGATGTCCTTTCAACGCGTGAGAACCTGAAAGACCTTTACAATATGTTGGTTACATTAAAATATTTTAAAAAATGAACAGTGATATGAATGAAATTGGTAATTAAATAAAAATATTGACTAAGTAATAATTAAGCCTAGACAGTCTTATAGTATAGAAAAAATAAGTGGGCCCACATAGATTCAGACATTACATAAGACTAATATTAGATAAATTAACTCACACACTCTTTCGTTCATGAATGGATCTTTCTGCATTCTCTAGGATCCTAAATGATAAAAAAAATGAAGGTAGGTCGAATGCCACGCCCGGACGTAAGACACAAGCGATGCAAAAAATACATAGACAAAAGTAACGCTTCCAAAAATACCGAAAGCTCATTGACATTTTTATGAATTAAAATTGTGCTTCCATATGCAGTTACTAGGAAATCCGGAAACGTACTCAAAGATAAGTGACTCATGGCAATACATTATAACTTTACGATAAAAAAAAAGAAATTTTAAACCTACAAACTAAAAATAACGCTGAGATTT
>NC_046662.1:42543701-42543991 GCF_010883055.1 Belonocnema kinseyi | reverse complement strand
TGTCAATCGATCCTTACATTCTCTTGTGTTTCCTGTAACAGTTTCGTGGTAACTTTTAAAGAGGCCGGTGGTATATATACTCAGTTGGCCAAAAAACCAAATAGAAAATTTTAAATTTTGTATAAATGTACTTTCTTAAAATTGTGCTTCGATATGCGTTTACAAGAAAATCCGGAAACGTACTCAAAGATAAGTAATTCATAGCAATTCATTATAATTTTATGATAAAAAAAAAGAAAAAAGACATTTAAAACCTACAAACTAAAAATAACGCTGAGATTTTGAACCGG
>NC_046662.1:42492545-42543691 GCF_010883055.1 Belonocnema kinseyi | reverse complement strand
TTATTGTAAATTCAAAGATGTAGGCCTAAAATAAACACACACCAAAAAAAGGAGATACATATATATTCTTTGGTCACAACGCTGCTGACGTCTAGTGACCTTCTCAGCATGAAAACAAAAAGACAAACCCAAGACGACTCTCTCGGCTCCAGTTCTACCTCCCCTTTCTCTCAACCATCCCTTATTAACTGAAGTTTTTTGTGGGACTGACGTTAGAACTACAATCTGAACCATATGACAATTTGATACTTAACATTGACATGATTTCGACTCAGAGAATAAACTTATTGCATAAGGGTGTTAGTTGGGCGTATAATCTGAACAATGAATGATACAAACTACAAAATAGCCTCGGAAAGGACTGGAACTTTTAATGACAAAAGGCATGCACACGGAAAATCTAAAGGTCATGTTTCAGGCGACGAATGGACACTGGGTGTTTGGAATGCAAGGGGAGTAAATGATCTGAAGTAAAACAAAAATTGCGTGAACCTATGGACGTGAAGAAACTAGACATTTTATGTGCGTCTGAAACAAAGGAAAAGGGACGCGAAACCAAAGACATAAAAAACAGCGTGTTGAAAGGCGGATTCGAAATATGGTCAGATGTAGACTGTGAATCACATGGTAAACAAGGAGTAGGTCTGATTTTGAATGAAAGAGCAAAACAGCATCTCGGAAACCATGGTTTCGTGTCTTCCAGACTGCTGTGGGCTAGAATGAAAGTGGGAATCAGAAGACTATTTATCATAGCATGCTACGCGTCGGTTGATAGTGATCCTAGAGAAGTAAAAGACGCCTTCTGGGACACTTTAAATGACATAATAAACTAAAAGAATGTGGTGCAGAAGAGACGCTAGTAGACACATGGGAAAAAAATCGGTTAAGATGGTTCGGACATGTTGAGAGAATGCCAAATGAACGACTAACGAAACAAGTGTATCAAGGTTAAGTAAATGGCAGAGTGCCCAGAGGTAGACCGCGGAAAGAATAGTTAGAATGTGTGAATGAGACCCTACATAGAAGAGACATAAGAAGTCACAGAAACACGAGAGCCTGCATGAAAAAATGCACGGACATAAAATAAGCTAGAGAAGTATGCAAGGACAGGAAAGTATGGCAGCAAATACTGAATAAAAAGAGTGTCAGTAGAGTGAATGATGCCTGGAACAAAAGACCTTGGCCACTAATGGACCCAAGTGGGGAACCTTACATAACAACTTCGTGAGGTTCTTCGCTTGGGGTGATTAATAGATTGATTGATCAGCATCCTGGTTCGGAGAAGTGCTATGGAACGAACGTGTTATTTACTTATATAGCACGAAAATTCTGGATCAATCTGAAAAATCTCTATCCCGTTCACAAACTACTCCTTTCCCCTACCGAGTGAGTCACGCCTACACCGAAAGGAAAATGGCTTAATGGTGCAATAATAATAATACATGTCTCAGTGCAGCTTAGAATATAATTTAAAGCAAAATAAAATCCAAATATTAAAATAATAATGATAAATGAAATTTATGCCTTATTTTGAAATATCTGAATAAGTAATCGCAGGCAGAAATATATAAAAAATTTATTATATTTGATACAAAAGTGTTGTGTAAAGTTTAGAAAAGTTGAGATTTTAGCCAAACTTATTGCGAAGTACGAGATACTTGATAAGCATGTGTTCCTTAGAGCCGAAAGAGCTTTAAAAAAAAGAGAGTTCACAATCACAAATTTACGGTTGGTGATCCCCTGACCTTTGATTTTAAAAGTTCTGTACACGAAAGCGGGAGAAATTCAAAGGTCAAGCGCGGTATGGGAGAGCCACTAGTCGCGCGCCGTAGGTGCGCTCGAACTCTCAAGCTACGCTCTTTTATCAAAAGAGAATTCACAATTACAAAATTACAGTGGTGGATATTTTGAGTCTTAATTTTAACAGGTTTGTGCAACAATGCACAAAAATACAAAGATAGAGCGCGTAGCGCGAAGTAAATACATAATCAAGCGCAAAGCGCTAGATAAATGAACAATCAAGCGCGGAATCAATACATCATGATGCGCAAAGCGCGTGACCCTACAGTCGCAAGCCCTAAGCGCGTTTAAACTTGCAGGCGAAGCAAGCCGGGCGCACAAATTGCTCAATATTTGTGGGCTGTACGATATTTTGAACCAAAAAAGTATTTAAAAAAAAAGTATTAGTCCATAAGTTTAAAAAAAGAGAAACAGGTATAATAGAAAGAACAAAGGATTTTACAGGAGGAAATATTTTTATTTGAAGCAATAAAATATGGTTTACACAGGTTCCGAACAATGAATATCATACGAACAAGTTTTCTTCCTAATGAAAGCCAAACGTATAAAGAAATGTTTATTCAGTCAATAGTCAATTAAATAAAGTCAGTTAAAGCTAATAGACGATCATTAGGCTGATCTTGTATTAGTACCAGCTGAATTTAATAGAGTAACCATTGGCTAATTAAAACAAAATTGTATTCGTTTTGCATTTTTAAGCGATTAACTGGTCCATCCTGTAGCACTACTGACTCGGGAAATTTTGGAATTTATCCTCCTGGTGGATAATATCCAGGAGTTTGAGCTGCTTGTTGTGCAAAAGGACACTCGGGCTTAGGTGAAGGCATGGCTGAAGCTAATTCTGTAACAAGCGAGGAAAAATGTTATGCATTTTAGAAGTTCAGAAACTCATGCAGAAATAATTGAGACTCAGTTTTTTCAATGTACAAAGAAAATACTAGTAAGTATGTCTACACTTTATAAGAAGATAATAAAAAGAAAGACTAAATATTGAAACAGCAAACTATAACTACCAAAGCTCTAATGTAAAAAAATCTCAAAATGTGCTAGAAATAATTTTTTGCAGCGAAATAAAAATTCTATTAAGTTTTTTGTTCGGAAGAAATTCGTTGAAAAAAAAGGTTGAGAAAAAGAGAAATGATGATGAATTTGAAAACAGTTTATCTGCCACAAAGAAATAATTTATAAATAACAAATTGTTTAACAAATAGGTTTCACTAATACTTACCGAGAATAACCACCAAAGCAAAGAGCAGCGTAAGGAAAGCAAAGACGAAGTTCATTTTGACAAATTGTGGAGAATGCTACTTTGAGAAGTTCTTTCTGAGTTACGAATTTTCCGAGAAATTGTGGTCAATATATACCCAAAATCTCCCACTATACTCTAATGAGTTGCATATATTAAGACGGCTAAGTAGAACACAAATAATTATTAATTTCATATATTTAGAGTCCAGAAACTTTCCATTTCCATACACACCCAATATCTCCCTATAGACCTTGATGCACATGTGCGAGTTCCCGTTTATTTTTTAACATTCTTGGTTGAGGTAATCGATCTGGATAAAAAGTCAAATTTGTTGCACATGCTGACCCCAATACATACCTAAATTTTTACTTTAAAATAATCGTTAACGAAAACGTTTTTTTTTAAATAAATATCACGTTAAATTTTTAGGTTTCTGAAAATGTTTTATGGTTCAAGATTTATATTCTTTATTAAACATTAATCTCTTTGAGAGTTTAACCAATTTTATAATAATTAAACCTTCTCAATTATAAATTTAAATACGTGGGTAACAGCTAAACAATATTGCTAAACATGTATTTTTGTACTGCAAATTTCATTGCTTAAAAGACGATATTTTTTTTGTTGGTTTTAATTTAAATTTTTAACTGCAAATGTATATCTTTAAATTTTTGCCGAAAAAATTTGTCTTTTGCCTTAAGGGCTCAATGATTTAGATAAGTTTTTATTTCTTTCTTAAGTGAAAAATCTTTATTTTTTAAAAATTCGTCTTTTTGGTTTTTAAATTCCTTTTTTTATAAATTTTATCTTCTTTTATTGAAATATAAGCTATGAAACTTTTTTTGGGAATTATTGTTAAGATCAAGAAAAATATGCTAATGTTTATTATAAATAATTTTGGAAAAGTGAAATATTATTTGCAGAGAATATTTTAAAGAATTAAATAAGCCCTGCATCATTAGGATTAAATAATAGTTGCAGCTTTTATCTGAAGTTAGAGAGAAAAACATTAAACCCTAGAAACTATTGTTAAATAAACAATAAAAATTGCGACATACTTATTTGAAAATTTCATCTCTAGTTCTTTTCCAAAAATAGTTATAAGTGACAATAAAATACTTTCCTCTATTTTATGAATCATTTTCAACCATGTTTATTTTTTAGCTTGAAATAATCTTAGTTCATGTTTATTTTTAAAAAAAGTATAATGAAAATTCCCTTTTTCTCTTAAATCTTAAGCTATACATCCTGAAAATTATAAAGACGAAAAGATACTTCTTAAATGAATGTATCCAAATGAATCAAATTTGTTTGCAATTTATAATTTTAGTTAAGTTTTTTAAACTTGAAAATTTTTCAAACTAAATTTATTTTTATATTCGGAAAAATAAAAAATGTCCTAAAATCTTCCAGAAAATATCTTTCAATTTTCCCAACAATCTAGAGAATATTGTTTGATTATTTTAAAACATTTCTAAATTATTTTAAAAACTTTTTTTCACAAAATTCTAAAAAAATTTCATTTTTCTCAAATATTTTTAAATTAACCATTTAATTCATTCTTTTTAAGATATCGGAACGTTCTTAATATCTATTAAAAATTTTCTCACCATTTTAAAGAAATTTTTTCATTTACTATTTTTAATTCAGCTTCCTTTTTCCAAAGCTTCAACAATCTAAATTTGAAAAAATGCAATTTTTCGCAAGTATAAAATTAACTCTAAATTGTTTGAGTGCTTTTAAATATTTATTGAGCAAAATAGAATTTGTTGTAACTTTATAATTCTGATTAAATTTTCTTTACAATAACCTTTTTTAAACAAAGAAATATTTTTAAATTCAGCCATAAATTTTGAGAACATGTTATGGTTCTCTTAAAACTTCAAACAATTTTTAGAAGGCTTTTCACTTTTTTTTCGAAATTTTCAAAAATGTAAATTTTGTTTGAAATGTTTCCGAATCTTTTCAGGACTTAGATTATTTTTTATTCTTTTCAAAGCTGCTGAAACTTCTACAAATAAAAAAATTTTCTCCTCAGAAAATTGTTTTCAAATATTTCAGATACTTTTTCCAGATAATTTGAAATCTTAAAATCTTAAAATTAAACTTTTCAAATAAAAACTGGAGGGTTTTGCATTTTCCTAAAATCTTATTGTCCGCCTAATAGCAAAATAAATAAATTAAAAAAAGAAACATACAAAATTTAAAAGTCAATATTAAATTATAAAAGTTTACCAAATTTCACCCACAAAATTTTTATTCTATTACATTATAGTCATCGAAAATTGTCAAATAATATATATCTTCAGTAGATTATTCTTTGAAAGACATAATTTAGTCATTTTAAATGATTAAATAACTTTTACTGTGTTATTAGTTTTAATTTTATATTGGTTGTTTTTCTATTTGACGTTCCCGCTGCTCGTCAATAACAGAAAAATGGTTGAAATCACTACAGTTGCATACAGTAGCATTAGAGAAAGATGCTCTAATGTTAGACAATAAGCAAAAGAAAATTTTATAAACAAATTATTTCTTGAAAAAATGTTTTCTTCGATTTTCCATAATTGCACATTTTTTCAAGTTATATTCTAAGATATTTGAATGGACACAATATTTAATTATATTGAAAAAAGAATTTCTTAAGTTTGTAATTTTTTATATTGTAAACAAATTTAATGAACAAATGCAGTAATCAGGCATTTTTCGAGAGAGAAATTCCTTTTTTTCGATTTCAACTTTTTAAAATTAGAAGTTCATGATATATTCAGTAAAATTCATAGTTTTTTTATCAATCTTATGACTTTTTTAGAACAAAGTTAATAAACAAATGCATTAATAAGGCATTTGTCTACAAAAAAATTCATTTTTTTATATTTTAACTTTTTAAATTAGGAACTTCATGATAACTTCAGCAAAATTCATAAAATTTTTTATCAGTTGTATAATTTTTTTAAACAAGTTTAACAAACAAATGCATTATTGGGGATCTGTGGACGGAAAAATTCTTGTTTTGTCCATGTCAGTCTCTTTAATTGGAAACTTAATGAAATTTTCATTACCAATCATACTTAGTTGATAAATTGTATGATGTTTTAAACAAATTTAATAAACATATGCGTTATTTGGTTATTTGACGACGAAAAAGTATTTTGTCAATCTCAGTTCTTTCAGTTTCAATTTCTCATTTGTTTATTAAATTTTTTTTTAATATAAAATTTATCAACTCATTATTAATGTTGCTGAATTTATTATAAAGATCCAAATTAAAAGTCTAACATTAAAAAAAAATTCCGTCCGCAGATGCCCCAAAAATGCATTTTTTTATTAAATTTGTTTTAAAAAATCATAAATTTGATAAAAAAATAATGAATTTTGCTAAAGTATCATAAAGTTCCTAATTAAAAAAGTTGACATAGAAAAAGGTGCATTTTTCTGTCGATAAATACCTGATTAATGCATTTGTTTATTAAAGTTGCTTTAAAAAAGCATAATTTTTTTCTGCCGACAAATGCCAAACTAATGCATTTGTTTATTTAATTTGTTAAAAAAATCATAATATTAATCAACATATTATGAATGTTGCTGAAATTAACATAAAGTTCCTAATTAAACAAAATTCACATAGAAAAAAACGAATTTTTCTGTCTAAAATGCGTTGTTACTGCGTTTGTTTATAAAATTTGTTTATGATATAAACAATTATAATCTTAAGAGATAATTTTTTTAGTACAATATTGTTTAAATTCAAATTTCTTGCAATATAATTTGAAAAAGACGTTTAAGTATGGAAAATCGTGGAAAACATTTTTTCAAGGAATAATTTGTTAAAAATTTTTTTTTATTTATTGTATAATAATGTAACATCTTAAGCTAATGTTACTCTATGCAACTTACGCAATTTCACCAATTTTCCTGATATTAACGTACACCGGGAACGTCGAACAGAAAAAATTGCCATTTTTGTTGTCATATTCGTTTATTTATAAAAAAACTTGAAAACCTAATTCGAAAATCAGGCTCGACAACTCTCTTAGAAATCTTATTAGTTTTTTTTCAATTTTTACATTTTCATCCTAATGAGGAGGTGCTGATTTGATGTAAAATTTTACTTTGCTGGTATTCATCAAATTTCCACGTTTTAAGACCCCCTGAGTCATAAAAGACGATTTTTACGAAGGTGTTTGTCTGTCTGTATACCTTAGGCACTATGACTTTTAAAAAATTATTCAGATTGGATTCTGCTTGATCACACTTTTTTAAGGCCTAAAAAGAAAGAGCGAGTTCGTAAACCAGCGATTTTGGATGAAAATTCAAAAAAAGAGCGCAGTAAACAAATTTTTAAAACAATATTCTTTCAACATTTAAACATCCTATGTAAGGTTATTTATAGTACTCAGAAACTCAAAAAATTTATCCTCCTGACTTTTTTCTCTAAAATAAAAATTGTCAGAGTGAGAGCATTTTCAAATCCAAAGAAACAAACTAACATGGACATTTTAAGATAAATAATGCATGATATAAAAAAAGTTCAAGAGAAGAATAACTTCTTTTAAAGTCGAACAAGATAATTTCCCATTTTTTAATAATTCCATATTTTGTAAAACCATGCACGATACGAAAAAAATGAATAAGCTAAATTTGCCCGCCCTGGAAAGATCTACAAATTTGTAATCATTCACTTTTCGATAAGACGCATAGTTTCTGTTTTCAGTCGTAAAAACAACATTGAAAAGGAAAAATAAACATTTTTGTATAACTGCACAAGCTACAAAAAAATGAGAAAAAACGTGTTTATTTAAAAAGGAGCTAGGAATGTTTAATAAATATGTTTTATAGGATGCGCAGTTTTTATATTACGCGTAAAAACCAATAAAAATAGAAAAGTTAATTTTTTGGCAAACGACACAAGCTATGAAAAAAATTTATAGACAAAAGTAACGCTTCCAAAAGTACCGAAATCTCATTTACATTTTTATGAATAATTTTTGATAGGTCACATAGTTTTTGCTTTAGTCGTAAGCAACAACATACAAAATAAAAAAAAAATTTTTTGAATAAGCGACACAAGGTACGAAATAAAATTAACAGACAAAATTTTTTCGCCTAACAAGACCTATAAATTTTTATCAATCATTTTAGATAGAACAAGTACATTTTCTTTCAATCATAAAAAAAGATTAAAAGCCCAAAAATTAAATTTTTGGAAAAAGGACAGAAAAGAAGAAAGAGGTTATAGGATCCTATACGAGAACCTATACAGGTTCCTGTATAGGGCTATATGTAGGTTCCTGCAATTTGAAGCAAAATAAAAACCAAATATTAAAATAATAATGATAAATGCAAATTATGGTTTATTTTGCAATATCTGAATAAGCAATCCCAGGCAGAAATACATAAAAAATTTATTATATTTGCTATGAAAGTGTTGTGTAAAATTTAGAAAAGTAGAAATTTTGTCCAAACTGAGTGCGAAGTACGAGATACTTGATAAGCATGTGTTCCTTAGAGCCGAAAGAGCTTTAAAAAAAAGAGGATTCACAATCACAAATTTACATTTGATGATCCTCTGACCTTCGATTTTAAAAGTTCTGTGCACGAATGCGGGAGAAATTCAAAGACCAAGCGCGGAGTGCGAGAGCCACCAGTCGCGCGCCGTAGTTGCGCTCAAACTCTCAAGCTACGCTCTTTTATCAAAAGAGAATTCACAATTACAAAATTACAGTGGTGGATATTTTGAGTCTTAATTTTAACAGGTTTGTGCAACAATGTGCAAAAATACAAAGACCGAGCGCGTAGCGCGAGGTAAATACATAATCAAGCGCAAAGCGCTAGATAAATGAACAATCAAGCGCGGGATCAATACATCATGATGCGCAAAGCGCGTGAACCAACAGTCGCGCGCCCTAAGCGCGTTTAAACTTGCGGCGAAGCAAGCCGGGCGCACAAATTGCTCAATATTTGTGGGCTGTACGATATTTTGAACCAAAAAAGTATTTAAAAAAAAGTATTAGTCCATAAGTTTAAAAAAAGAAAAACAGGTATATCAGAAAGAAAAAAGGATATTTCAGCAGGAAATATTTTTATTTGAAGTAATAAAATATGGTTTACGCAGGTTCCGAACAACGAATATCATAATAACAAATTTTCTGTTTAATGAAAGCCAAACGTATAAAGAAATGTTTATTCAGTCAATTGTCAATTAAATAAAATCAGCTGAAGCTAATAGACGATCATTAGGCTGATCTTTTATTAGTACTAGCTGAATTTAATAGAGTAACCATTGGCTAATTAAAAAAAATTGTATTCGTTTTGCATTTTTAAGCGATTAACTGGTCCATCCTGTAGCACTGCTGACTCGGGAAATTTTTGGATTTATCCTCCTGGTGGATAATATCCAGGAGTTTGAGCTGCTTGTTGTGCAAATGGACACTCGGGCTTGGGTGAAGGTGTGCCTGAAGCTAATTCTGTAACCAGCGAGAAAAAATTTGATGAATTTTAGAAGTTGAGAAATTCATTCAAAAATAATTGAGACCCAGTTTTTTCAATGTACAAAGAAAACACTAGTAAGTATGTCTACACTTTATAAGAAGATGATAAAAAGAAAGACTGAATACTGAAACAGCAAACTATAATTACCAAATCTCTAATGTAAAAAAATCTCAAAATGTGCAAGAAATAATTTTTTGCAGCGAATTAAATATTCTTTTAAGTTTTTTATTCGGAAGAAATTCTTGCAACAAAAAAGAAGGTTGATAAAAAGAGAAATGATAGCTCTTGCTCCCTAATGATACATCGAATAATTGTAATTCATCAAACAATTTGAAAACAGTTTATCTGCCACAAAGAAATTATTTATAAATAACAAATTGTTTAACAAATAGGTTTCACTAATGCTTACCGAGAATAACCACCAAGGTAAAGAGCAGCGTGAGGAAAGCAAAGACGAAGTTCATTTTGACAAATTGTGGAGAATGCTACTTAGAGAAGTTCTTTCTGAGTTATAAATTTTCAGAGAAATTGTGGTCAATATATACCCAAAATCTCCCACTATACTCTAATGAGTTGCATATACTGAGAAGGCTAAGTAGAACACAAATAATTATTAATTTCATATATTTAGAGTCCAGAAACTTTCCATTTCCATACACACCCAATATCTCCCTATAGACCATGTTGCACATGTGCGACTCCCCGTTTATTTTTTAACATTCTTAGTCAAGGTAATCGATCTGGATAAAAAGTCAAATTTGCTGCACATGCTGACCCAAATACATACCTAAATTATTAATTTAAAATAATCGTTAACGTTTTTTTATAAATATCACGCAAAATTTTTAGGTTGGTACTGAACTAATCTTGAAATTTAAGGAATTTAAATGACATTCAAATGAAATTAAGAATTCTATTTAATGTTGAATAATCAAGGTAATCTGCGAAATTTCTGGAAATAAAACCAAGAATCTAACGGCCAAATTTGAATGAAATCTCCTTTCTTCTCTTTCTATTTCTTATATATTCTTTAATTCTAATGTTATCAAAGGACAATATAAAACAGTTGTAAAACATAATCACCAACATTTCGACAGTCATACAGTACCCTTATTAAGGAAAATAAATAAATAAAATAATAAATAAAAAATGAAAATTAGAACAAGTCGGAATAGCAACAAAACCAGTATGCTTTCTCCCTGACACTTGATAATAAAGTGAGGGTTAAAAGGTAAACCTTTCCTTTCTTCCAAATCAAACGTCTTTCCTATTTTTCTATTTTCGTCAAAAAAAAAGAAGAATTTTTTTCTTTTCAACGAAAATTTTTTCTGTTCTTCAGGTTGCAATAGGAAAATTTTTTGTTGGTTGCCCAGATTTTAGCGTTAGATTCTTTGTTTTATTATTAGATGAAATTATTAGAAAATTCCCATTATTCTAAAAACTGCTTATGTCAAAACATCCATTGGGAAATATTGAAGACAACATCAACATCTTTCTAAAAATTAAGGAAAACACTTTTAATCCAGTCGCCGGTATAATACTTTTCTATCCACAATATTCCTCCGAAGAAACTTTTGTTAAAGAAGTTAATGAAATATTCTCATTACGAATATTTTGGTTATAATTTCAAACCCATGGTCAACTTTTGTCCAAAAAATTTGTTCAACTAATTCTTTATTTATTAGAAATCAAAAATTACGAAAACTTTTTTATCATATCTGAGCAAAATTTAAACTTTTAAACTATTTTTTTTTAATTTACATACTTGCGCAGTTTTACGTGACAATCCATTGCCCTAGAAATGAGTTATTATATAGTGATTACATAGTTATTAGTTATTATATATAAAGTTCCTTGCTTAAAGTTTTATAAAAATTGTTCAAAATCAAAATTCCTAATAAGCAGAATTCACTTTTACATTTTCATCAGAGAAGTTATTAGGTGTGTAAAATCTGACGCCCGGTCAAATCGGCAGGGTGTCCGAAAACTTCATTTTCAAATCTCTCTAATTTGTCTTGGAATTTTAATTTTGAAATACCCGCATTTTAATCTTTTAATACTTTTCAAATGAAATCTTTGATAAAAGAAATTAAACAGTTATTCAGATAAAAAAAATTTTTTTGAAATTGACCAATTTATTTTTAACAAATAATGTCTTTTCTACTATAAAATATGATCTTTTAAAAAAATACTTAAATTTTCAACAAAGGAATTAAATGTTTAAAGTAGTAGTTAAATTTTTAAACTAAAAAGATAAATTCCCAACAAAAAGTTGTATATCTTATATTTTTAGAAAAGAAGATAAAATTGAGACAAAATAATAATAATAATAATTTTACGAGCAAAAAGACGAACTTTCAAAAATTAAGGGTTTTTCTCTGAAGAAAAAAATCAAAGTTTATCTAAAATATTAAACCCTCAAGACAAAAGACGAATGTTTTCAACAAAAACCGAATTTTCATAAGCAAAATATGAATTTTCAGCAAAAAATTAATTTTCCACGAAATCAAAGCATTTTTACCCAACAAAAATGAAATTTCAAACCAAGAAAAGTATTTTTTTACTAAGAAAGGAGAAATCTCAACTAAGAAAGATCAAACTTAAAAATTTTCAACAACAAAAAATGATTTTTTAAGAAAGTGATTTAACCAAATCTTTCAAACAAAATAGTTCAATACTTAAGGAAAGAAGAATAATTTTTAACAGGAAAGTTACATTTTTAGAAACAGTAAATGAATTTACGGAAACAGATGAATTTTATAAATAAAAAAGAAAAATTTTCCAAAAATATTGTAGAATTTTCTTTTAAAAAAGATTTTACTTGATTGTTCACGATCAAAATAAGAGCTTTGAAAAAAGAAATAAATTTCTACGAAAATAATTTACTTTTCAATCCATAAAGACGAATTTTTACCTAAAAAGGATGACTTTTTACCAAATTTGTTGAATCCTATATCAAATAGTTTCATTTTTATCAAAAATGATGAAATTTCTCTTTAAATAAATAAATTTTTTTGTGATACAAAAATTTAAGAATAAACAGTTGAATTTTCATCTAATAAAGACCCAATTGACATTTAAAAATATGAGCTTTTTAACCAAAAATACGTTTTTACGAAAAAAATTTAATTTATAATCTAAAAAGATGTATTTTTACCAAAATAGTTGAATTCTCTATCAAATAGTTGCCTTTTTATTATAAATATTATAAATTTTAAAGAAAAAGGAAATTTTCTACGAAATAGTTTAATTTTCAATAAAAAAACCGAATTTTATACTGTTTATTTAAAAACTTGGCTTTTTTATTGAAAATCGAACTATTTCGTAGAAAATTTACCTTTTGTTAAGTTTCCTAGTTATTTTTTATTATAAATCAAGGCATTTTTAAAAAAACCGGTATACTTCAAAAGTCAAACTTTTTTAAATCTTTTTTTTTATTAAATAAACAAAAAATATAAAATAAAAAGAAGTTAAAAACCGAGTTTGACAGTTCGATGTGAAATTTTATGAGATTTCATTTTAAAAGAAGTTAAAATGGGATAATAATTGTCTTATAAAAATAAATTTGTCCACGGACTGTTTTTTTGCCCTACTATACAGAAGCTAAAAAAAGCCAAAAAACTCGTTAATCTAGCAAAAAACTACAAATCTGTTTTTAATCATTTTTGATAGGATGCGCAGTTTTTGTTTTCTTTGTAAAAAACAACAATAAAAAGAAAAAAAGAAAATATTTTTTGATAATCGACACAAGTTTCATCAATTTTTAGTAAGTGCTTTCCTAAAAACTAAAACATGTGTTTTCCAGAAAAACGGTTGTCTCCATTGAATATTTTCAAACGTATAATTTCCCACTCTTTCGATTGTTGACGTCAAATAAAAGGGTTTCTATTAAAAAAAAATTACCTTGAAATGACCTTGAAGGACATGGGCAAGGTCATGTCGAATGTCACATCTAAATTAACCTCGCTAAAATAAATAAATAAAGTAACTTTGAATTATTTCCAGGAATTACAATTATCAGACGCTTTCAAGCCTTGTTTAAGTTTAAATAACCTTTGAGCGGCCATCAAAGTCAAACCTGACCTGAGTACATTTTTGAACGTAAAATTCCCAAAATATAAGAAATTTAAATTAGATTAAAATCTAAATTAAAAATCCTATTTAACATCCAATAATCAAATTGATGCAAACTCCTATTAAAAACAGGAATCCAACGACCAAATTTGGACCACAACTAATAAACAAAAACAAAAAATTCTAATGTAATCTTGAAAAAAAAAATTCGGACAAAAATAAAAAAGAGGAAAGAAAAATGAGAAGGCAGCCACCCACATCCCCTTCCTTATCTTTTTATTTCTTTTATCTTTTTTATTTTTTTTATCATCTAATTACAATAAAATATCATTATTTATTATTATTTCTTCATTATTTATTTTAATTATTATTTATTGTAATTGCATGATAATAAAAATAGAAAAGACGAAAGAAAGAAAAAGAGAAGGAGGGGATGTGGTTGGCTGCCTTCTCATTTTTCTTTCCTCTTTTTTATTTTTGTCCAGAAATTTTTTGTTCTCAAGTTTAAAATAAAATTTTTTGTTTTTGTTTATTCGTTGTGTTCCAAATTTGGTCGCTGGATTGATTTTTGTTTTTGACAAGAGTTTGCATCAGTAAAATTCCCAGCTCTTCGATTGCCGACGTCAACTGAGAGGGTTTCTATTTTCAAAAAAGTTGACCTTGAAAAAACCTTAAAGTACATGACCAACGAAATGCCTAAGGTTACATCTAAATGTCCTTTTGTTAAAATAAATAAGTGAAATCATTATAAATTAATTTTAAAAGCTGCACTTCTCAGATATCTACAAACCTTGTTGAAGTTTAAATAAGCTTTAAATGACCATTAAGGTCATACCTGACTTATGGCCTGAATACATTTATGAACATTATATGTCCCGCTTTTTTATATCCAAGGTCTAATGATGGGGGGGGGGGGGGGGGGGGTCTATTTTAAAAGGACAAGTTAAACTTGAAGTAACCTTGAGGATCATAGTCAAGGTCAAAACCAAGTTCATTATAAAAATCTCTGTTGAAAGTTACTCCCAGAATTACTTTACTGTTTTTGGAAAGTATTTTACCTAGTGAAATATTTAGCCGTCCCGCAACATTTTGGACACCCTTTATTTAACATCCTAGTAAGCGCAAATCCATAAACATCCCAAATACGACCTTGGGAGTTCCTAGGACGTACAATGTGATTTTAATCAACGTCTCTATGGTGTATAATGTCCTAAAGACGTCTTAAAGACATAGGACTTTCTTGGAATATCTTTGTTACTGACATTATACGACTTTAGATCATACCAAACCAGTGGGCACGAATGTCCCAAGACGTTTTTAGAACGTCCTAAAAACATCCAAAGTCAGGCCAGATAACTTTCTAAAAGCATACAATATTCTAATGAAGTTTTTAGGACGTATTTAGAATATTGGATGTTTTTTAGACGTTTTTCGGCCTGACTTAGAACGTTCTTTTGCCCGTTCTAAAAAAGTCTTGATATTTCGTTCCCGCTCGGTAAGATATCCAAAAGACATGTTCCAAAAGACGTCTTCCGGATGTCTTCAAGACGCCTCTAGGACATTCCTAATTTTTTTCCCACTGGGTTGATATTAGATGTCTTGAGAGCATCCGTAGGATGCCTAAAAGACAGGTTTCGAGAGATGTCTTATGAATGTCCCGCTATGTCAATTAGTTGCGAATGTGCATTTTTTCGACGTTTTGGGAAAATAAGAGTGTCGCTCAACCCAATTGCATCTTGCCTTTTCTCTAATCAGTTCCTAATAACTACTATTTTGATGATATGGACATCAGTTATATAAAAAGCGTGATCCTCACAGCTTGAATATGAAAGGATACAAAAGAATTGATCAATTTATTATGATTTATTATTCTTTTTTTATTATGGTACTTGTTAATATTACTCAAAACTTACAAGACATTAACACGAAAACACATATAAATGGGTAAATAATACGATATAAGAATGTATATAATAATTATTATTATTATCATTATACCCAGTGGAAAACAAAATTAAGGCTGACCTAAAGACGTCTTCGGAACATCCCGGAGACGTCTTTGGAACGTATCTATTACAAATTCAAGGGATACTTTCAAGATGTCTAATGTGAGTACAAAGGATGTCTCGAGAACGTCTTATATCCTTAGGATGTTCTATTGACATTGGCCATTGAATGACAATGGACGTTTCAGGAACGTCCGAAGGACGTTCTTGGGATGTTTATGGTTATGCGTCCACTGGGTAGTATTCTATTACTAGAATTAATATATATTGCAAAATATTATAAATTATAATACGGTTAGTATAATACGAGTTTAACGCATTGGGGCCATTTCTGCTGGCATTCCGGTCTGGGGTCCATATACTCCTGGATGAATTCGTGTCTGGGGTAAGGGTCTTCTTGAAGGCATTACTGCCTGGCGTAAGTGTTCTCCTGGAGGCATTTCTCCATAGGGCGGTGGTCCTCCTGGAGGCATCCCTCCTGCGCCTGAAGTTTTCTTGTAATAATCACCAAGTTTTTGTGGGTATTCTTCATCTTCGTCTTCGAATCGTTGATTTTGTTGTTCGTATTGTTGATTTTGTTCTTGGTATTCTGGATTTTGTTCTTGGTATTGTTGTTGTGCTATTTCGTCTTGTTGTTCTCGTTGAGCTCGCAGTATGAAAGCATCGTTACGATCGGCTGAAGCTAATTCTGTAACAAGAACGTAACAATGGAATGAATTTCGAGTTATGAAATTAATTTAAAAAGAATTGTTACCCAGACTTTATAATTTACAGAAAAAAAAACTAGGAAGCAGGTCTACACTTTTTAAATACAAAATTAAAAGAAAGACCAAATACTGAAACACGATTTTATAATTCCTAAATCTGTGAAAGAAAAGATAATATCAAAATATTCTAGGAATTATGATTCACAGGAAAAAAAATATTCTTCTAAATTTTTTGTTGGAGTGAAATTATTGAAAAATAGTATTTTGAGAAAAAGAGTAGTGTTAGCTTTTGCTCCCTAACGACACATTAATTAATTTTGACTCATCTAAACAATTAGGAACCTGTTTTATTGCAAAGAAGAAATTATTCAGACAATACAAAATTATTTATCGAACAGGTTTTACTAATACTTGCCAAGTAAAACTGCAATAGTAATCAGTAGGGTAGCAAAGAAGAACTTCATTTTCTAGTTATGAGGAGAATGTCGCTTCTAAAATTTCTTTCTCTATTGTGAATTTTTAGAAAAATTCTGGTGAATATATATATCCAGAATCTCCCACTAAACTTTTAGGAGTTGCAGATATGTAGAAGTCTAAGTAGAACGAAAATATTTATTGATTTCAGATACGTAAAGTTCAAAAATTTGAAAAATTTCCATTTCAATACACATCTAATATTTACAAAACTTACCTTTTAGTTTTAAGACTTAGTCTTAGTTTTGTTTTTAATATTTTTGGCCAAGGTTAACTGATCCGGATGATACCAGATCAATGTGGATGATAATTTGTTTATTGAAAAGTGGCTTCCGAAATATGATGTACGTATTGACGTTTGATAATATACCGAGCAATTTAGGTCAGCAAGTGTCATATTTTTCTCTAATACCTAAACATGCTATCAGTAACGTTGTTTGTAATTCATAGACTCTTGTGCAGAATTCCTAAGAATACAACTAAGTAACCAAAGACCATATTTGGAGAACCACCATAAAGTGCTCCTGTTGAAATTTGAAAAAAGATAATAATTGTTTCCTAAAAAAGAAAGGAAAAACATTTGTAAACAATAATCAGCAAAGTTTTTTTTTCTTTTCCTGATTCTCAGGTATAAATTAATGAGAGGCTGGGGGGATTAGTTTCAACCGAGATTCATAGCTGCTTTTATGCGAATAATAAATAGTTGAATGAAAAAATGTAATTATTGATTTACCATTATTTTTTCATGCTGTCATAATATAAGTTTTCTATTTTTCAAGAAAATTCAAAAGTTATTTTGACTTTTTTCATACTTTGTATTATTTGGCGTAAAATGTTCCTTTTCGTGTGTTTTTTTGGAACTTTGTAATTTCAATAACTTTGGTAATTTTTGGTTCGACCAAAAAAAGTCATAAATATAAATTTGTCGTCTTTCTGAATGCTATGAATATCCGTACAGAGATTTTTTGAAACCTAAAAAAAGTGGTTTAAAAAATATTCAAAATGCGCTCACTTTTCAAATATTTATTCAAAATAGTTGGCTAACTAGCATGACCTTTCACTTAGAACACTAAAAAATATCCCAAAGGCCAATTCAATCTGTTCATTTTTTTTAAGTGTGCTAACAAGACAAAAATCTACACACACCAACTAGCGAACAAACAGAGAGACACATTCGTAAAAACCTATTTTTCGGATTCAGGGGGTCTCAAAACGTGGACATATGACAAACAGTGGTAGTGGATGGGGGCAATTTTCACACAAATATAATACCGTCTTTGATGCGAATATAAGAAGTTCTCCTTGAAATGGCCTTCAAGGACATGGACAATGTCATTTCTAAGGTCACACCTAAACGCACATCTAAATGCACCTTGCCAAAATAAATAAGTGAAATCGACACAAATTATTTCCAGAATTAAGGATTCTCAGAAGTTTTAAAAACATGTTTAAGTTTAAATAACCTTTGAGTGTCCACCGAAGTCACACCTGACCTATGACCTGACTACATTTTTTACCGTAAAATTTGCCGCCTTTTTGATTGCCAACGTCAAATAATGGAGGTTTCTATTAAAGAAGAGGCTACCTTACAATGACCTTGAAGGACATGGAAAAGGTCATGTCTAAGATCATATCTAAATCCACGATGCTAGTATAAATCAGTAAGATCATTATGAATTATTTCCAGAACCTTCGCTTTTCAGATATTTTCAAGCCAAGTGGAAGTTTGATTAACCTTTAAATAGCCATCAAGGTCGCACATGACCTATGAATAGAGTACATTTTTAATGTAAAATTTCCCGCCGTTTCGGTTTCCCACGTCAAATAATAGGGTGCATAAAAAAAAATTTGAACTAGAAATGGCCTTGAAGGTGATGGTCAAATTCATTTCTAAGGTCACATCCGAATGCACCATGCTAAAATAAATAACTAAAATCGCTATGAGTCATTTCCAGAACCTGCGCTCCTTAGATGTTTTCAAACTTACTTTAAGTTTGAATAACATTTGAGTGACTATGAAGGTCACACCTGACCTATGACCTGAGTAAATTTTTTTACGTAAAATTTCCCGTTCTTTTGATTGCTTACTTCTACTAGGGGGTTTCTATTTTTTTTAATTTTACTATAAATGAACCTGAAGGACATTTGCAAGTTCCTGCCTAAGGTCACGCCTAAATGCACCTTGCTAAAATAAATAAGTAATATTTAAATAACCTTTGAGTGATTATCAAGGTCAAACCTGACCTTAGTACACTTTTTAACGTAAAATTTCCCGCTATTTCGCTTGCTGACGTCAAATAATGGGGTTTCCGTTAAAAAAAATTTGATCTAGAAATGACATTAAAGGACATGGGAAAGTTCATCTCTAGGGTCAAATCTAAATTCACCATACTGAAATAAATAATTAGGAGCGTTATGAATTATTTCCAGAAGCTGCGCTTCACAGATGTTACCAAGCTTTGTTTATATCTAAATAACCTTTGAGTGGCCATCAAGGTCACATCTGACCTATAACCTGAGTACATTTTTGAACGTAACGTTTCCCACGGTTTTGATTGCCAAAAAAGGGAGTTTCTACTTTTAAAAAAAGGTAATCTTGAAATAACCTTGAAGATCAAGTCAAGGTCAAAAACAAGGTCACCATTACATTTTTCGTTGAAAGTTACTCTAAGAATGACCTTATTGTTTTTGAAGAATATTTTAGATGGAGAAATATTCAGCCGTCTCGGAACTTTTTAGACACCTTGTATATATAATATACAAAAATAATAAATTTTTATGACAAAAATAGTTCTAGCGTTAAACGTGTTTTTCTCACTATACGATGACAATTACACGTGGAACACCTAGTTTCCGATATTTCTTAGTTTTTGTCATTCATTAATCGTTTTAAACTATGTAAAACAAAAAAATTTCTTTTAAGGTCAAATAAAAATGCATCTTAAATATTCTACTTAGTTTCGTGAATCCACGTTTTGGCAGAATTGGACAATAAGATGGAGTATTGCAGCGCAGCAAATCCCAAAAATGTCTCGCAAAACAAAATTTTACGATTGCCTTTTCATTTTGAGCAAACTGATTTTCCACGTTATCCCCCACGCATTTTTTTCAATTAAAAAATAATCAGCGCCACCTGTCGGCCCCAGTCAACTCTCAGAACGCTTGTACGCGGCCCAGTGGACACAAAAACATGAACATCCACAGGACGTTCTTAGGAGATTTCTAGTACTTCCAATGCCAGTCCAATCCAAGTATCTAAGACATCTAATATCCTAAAGATGTCCTAAAGACTTTTTAAAAGCATAGGGCGTTCTCTGTCAATCTTTTGTACTCTCAGTAAGCACAACACCATAAACATCCCAAGGACGTCTAATCTCGTTTTGATCAATGTCTCTAGGACGTATAAGGTCCTAAAGATGTACTAAGTACGTCTTAAAAACATAGAACGTTATCGGAACATCTTTGGTACTGACATTAAACGTCTTAAGAGCATTACTAAGATGTCTAGGACATGTTCCAAAAGACGTCTTAGGGATGTTCGGAAGATTTATTTAACAAATTCCTAATTTTTTGCCCGCTAGGCTGATATTAGACGTTATGAGAGCATCCTTAGAATGTCCAAGAGACATATTTCAAAAGATGTCTTAGGGATCTCTCGAAGACGTATTTATGACATCCATATTTTTTTCTTCCTCTTACTGGATGTACGCCGTGTCTTCCAGAAAAAGAGACATGGGGCTATGATTGTATACAATTTTGAGAAAACAATCTTTACTATGTCAACTCATTTTGAATGTGAATTTTTTTCGACGTATTAGGAAAAGGAGCGTGTCGATCAGGCCGATTGCATCTTGCAATTTCTCTGATCATTCTCTTATAGCTGCTATTTTGACGATATTGACACTAATTGTATAAAGACGGTCATTTTTTAAAGCTAAAGATGAAAGGGTCGAAAGTAATGGTCCATTTAGAACATTTTATTAATTATTTTATTCATTTATCATTATAATTCTTGTTATTATAACTCAAAACAAACACGAAATTAGCACAAATCCTCATATAATCAACGGTTTAATGATACCCAGTGGTCAAAAAAATTAAGACTGTTCTGGAAACGTCTTCGGGACATCCCTAAGACGTCTTCGGAACATATATTTTGGACATCCTAGCGATGCTCTTCAGACATCTAATGTCAGTACAAAATATGTCTCGAGAACGTCCTATGATTTTAAGATGTCTTCAGGACATCCTTAGGATAATAAACGCTTTAGAGACGTTGATTGGAATGACATTGCACGTCCTACGGACGTTCCAAGGACGTTTTTCAGATGTTTATGGTGTTGTGCCCACTGGGTAGTATTCTATTATTATTATTATTATTAATATATAATGTATAATGTTATTTTTAATATTATAATCCGGTTAGTGTAATGCGAGTCTAACGTCCTGGGGGTATTCCTGCCTGGGGCAATGGTCCTCCTGGAGGCATTCCTGCCTGGGGTAATGGTCCTCCTGGAGGCATTCCTCCATTGGGTGGGGGTCCTCCTGGAGGCATTCCTCCTAGGCCTGCATTTTTCTTATAATAGTCAGCAAGTTGTTGTTGGTATTGTTGTTGTTGATTTTGGAATTGGAGGTTTTGTTGTTGGAATTGTTGTTGTGATTGTTGGTATTGTTGTCGTTCTAGTGCGTATTGTTGTTCTCGAATGTCAGGCACGGCTGAAGCTAATTCTGTAACAAGCCCGAACAAATTTAATGAATTTAGAGTTGAGAAAATCATTTTTAAAAAATGGATACCCAGCTTTTTAAATTTAAGAAAAATACTAGAAAGCGTATGTACACGTTATAAATACATAATAAAAATTTAGACCAAATACTGAAACAACAAATTTATAATTAATGAATTTCTGTTACAATATATCTTTTTCAAATTATAGAGAAATAATTTTTACAGGGAAAGAAATATTCTTGCAATTCTGAAATTCGAAAGTAATTATTGCAAAAAATAAAATTTCGAGAAAAGAGAAATGATAACTTTTGCTCCATGACGACACATTAAATAATTGTGACTCGTGTAAGCAACTCAAGAACCTTTTAACTGCAACAAAGAAATTATTTAAAGAATAAACAAATTTTTACGTAATACTTGCCAAGTAAAACTGCAACAGTAAGCAGAAGGGCAGCAAAGGCGTACTTCATTTTTGATAAATGAGAAGAAAGATACTTTCGAAATTTCTTTCTGACTTTTGAATTTTTATAAAAATGCTGGTGAATATATACCCAGAATCTCCCTCTACATTTTTATGGGTTGCAGATATTAATAAGGCTAAGTAGAACGAAAATATTGGTCGATTTCAGATATCTAGAGTTAAAAAAATTTGAAATTTTCCATTTTAATACATATCTATTATCTACACATCATGATGCATATTTACGATTCCTAGTTTAGGTTTTAAAATTCTTGGGAAAATTAATTGATCTGGATCATACCAGATCGATCTGGATAAAAATTTGTTTATTGAAAAGTGGCTTCAGAAATATCATGTACGTGTTTGCGGTTGATACTAAATCGACCAATTTAGGCCAGAAAGTGTCAATAATTTTCTCTGTTACTGAAACCTGCCATCAATAACATTGTTTGTAATTTATAAACTCTCGAGCAGAATTCCTGAAAATAAAACCTAAAAAAAATTTCCTTTTTGGACAAAAAAAAGGGAAAGAAAAATGAGAAGATAAGCAAATAAATCCTTTTCTTTCTCTTCTTTATTTCTTTTGTCTTTCTTTATTCTTATTATTATCAAATTACAGAAAAAAGGTTGTAAAATGAAATTCCCCAACCGTCATGGTTCTGTTGCTGTTTCTGCCTGTTTATGTATTTTTTATTTTATTTTTTCACAAATTTTTCCTCATTATAAGCATGCTGTATGAGAGCCGAAACATTAGTGATTATTTTTCTGGCAATTTTTTAAATTGTGATTTGGTTGACTGCCTTCTCATTTTTCTTACCTGTTTTTTATTTGTGTCAAAAAAGACAATTTTTTCTTTCATTTTTTAGAAAAAAAATTTTATCTTTTATCAAATTTTAATATGAGAATTTTATGTTGGTTGTTCGAATTTGGATGCGCTGGATTCTTGGATTTATTTTCATAAATTCTGGACAATAAATTGATTATTGGACGTTCAATAGAATTTAAAATTTGATGTTAATCTCTTTCCAACTTCTTTAATTATAGTAAACTCTCATGCGACATTTTTATTAACAATCCTTGTTCATTGAAAATTATAAATAGACTTTTATTTTTTATAAATAAACAAATATGACGAAAAAAATTGCCATTTTTTCAATTTCGCGTTTCCGATGCTCATCTATAACATGTTAATTGTTAAAATCGCCGAAGTTTAATAAAATAACATTAGCAAAAGATATTCTAATATTAAATGATAAACAAAAATAAATTTGATAAGGCAATTATTTGTAAAAGAATGTTTTTTACGATTGTCCATAAATTAACGTTTTCCTAAAGTTACATTGCAAAAAATTTGAATGAAAACATTATAACAATGCAAAAATTTCTTCTTGATATTTTAATTGTTATTATTATAAACAAATTTATTAAACAAATGCAATAATCAGCCATTTTTGGAAAGAGAACATTCATTTTTTTCTATGCATTTTTTAAAATTACGAACCTTATATTAATTTTAGTCAAATTTATAATTTCATTATTATTCTTATGATTTTCTTCAAAAAATTTAATAAACAAATGCATTAGTCAAGCATTAATAAGCGAAAAAATTCGATTTTTTTCGATGCTAGTCATTTCAGTTGGGAACTTCATGACAATTTCAGGAACATGCATAAATAGTTAATCAATTTTGTGAATTTTTCAAAATAAATTTTATAAACAAAAGCATAGATAAGGCACTTGTCGAAAGAAAAATTCGTGTTTTTTTGACAACTTCTTAAAGTGGAAACTTCATGATAATTTCAGAAAAAATGCTCAATTAATTGATCAATTTTATGATTTTTCCAAACAATTTTAATAAACAAATGCATAAATTGGGGCATCTGTCGACAGAATTTTTTTTCCAAGTCAATTTTTTTAATTGTGAAATTTATGATAATTTTACTGAAATTTATAATTTGTTGATTAATCTTTTGATTTTTTAAACAAATTCATTATTCTGGCATTAATCGGCAGAGTTTTTATAATGCCATTAGTTTCAGTTGGGAACTTAATAAAAATTTCAGCAACATTTATAGTTAGTTGATAAGTTTGATGATAAAAAAGAAAATTAGTGAGGAAGTTTCTCATTACTTTCATTTTTTTAATAAGACTGTAGCTTCAGGATAATGCTTTTGTCTACTAACTTTTTTTTGTAATATAAAATTTATCAACTAATTATAAATTTTTCTAAAATTATCATGAATTTCCCCATTAAAAAAAAGGCATAAAAAAATTTTTTGTTGACAGAAGGTGTTATGTTAAAAATTCGTTTTTTTTTTGCTTGAAAATTTATTTATTTTTGTAGAAACTAAACTTCTTGTTCGAGTCGTATATTTTAATGTTAAGAAGTCAAACTAAGACCCTTCTTGGATGACAATTTTAATTTTCTTTTTTAAATTCCTCTTTTTAATTGAAAATTAATCTTGTTTAGAGACATTTTTACCTTTCTTGGCTAAAAACGCAACTGTTTTGTTGAAAATTAATCTTTTTCGCTTCAGTATTATAATAATTTGTTAAATATTTTATTTGCATTTATTTTTAGTTGAATATTCATCAATTTTAATAAAAGTTTAACTATGTTTTTGAAAATTAATATTGTTTAATTGAAAATTCAACTGGTTGAGTAAAAGTTGAACTTCCTTTTTTTTAATGAATGTTTATCTCTTTGGCTGAACATTTTACTATTTTATTGACAATTAATTTTTTACGAAGTTTTATGAACATTTTTTTTCTTTCATGGCTGAAAAATCTTTGCTGAATTAAAATGAACTTAAAATTACTTTTTGATAATGAGAATTTATTTCTTTCAGGTTGAAAATTTAATTATTCTGTTGCAATTTTAAGAATTAAAAGTATGTATTAGCTTGAATACAAAAAACTTCTATTAGTTGTAAGGCCCATATATTATTATTTGTGGAAAAAATTAATCACGACCTTTAATCGAGCTCATTTTTTAATTAATAGCGGAAAATTAATTGCTTAGTAGCAAGGTTTAAGAAAAATTAGAATTTTTTCAATCTTAAAACGACAATGGATCAAAGGGCTCTAAATTAATTACACGGGTTTAGGGTCTTTATTTGCTACTTTTCAACAGAATTCTCTTTTCAATTTGCCCAAAAATTTTGGATTGCACATTTTTCTAATTTTTCATTTTAAATCACAATTATTGACCAATTTTGAACAAATTATTTACTTTTAATAAATATGACCTTGACTGTCCAAAGGTTTTTTTTATTTCATAGCATTTTTCCAGATTAGCAAAAACTTTCTCCTGAAGATTATCTTTTCAGTTATAAATTTTATTATTTAGTAGAACACTTAATATTTTTCTTAAAAACGCATCCTTTTCCGTATAAAATTCCACTGCTTTCTTAAAAATTCTTCCATTCGGTTCAAAAATTTAACTTATTTCGTGGAAGATTGTGTTAAGAGATTGTGTTTTTGGATTTAAAATTAAATTTTTTTGTAGAAACTCATTTTTTACTTTAAAAAATTCATATTTAAATCTTAAAAAGCCACCTGTAATATCTTTTAGAGAAAAAGTCAACTGCTTTTTTATAAATAAAAATTTATCTATTTTAAGAAAAATTTAAAATCTTCTTGATAAAATTGCCACTATTTGATAAAGAATTCAAAAATGTTTTGAAAGTTTCATCAGTTTAGGTTGAAAATTGGTATTTTTTGATTCCAAGACCTTTATATTTTGATGGTGGAAAGTCAATTTAAATATTTTTTACATAAAATTCAACTCTTTTTTGAAAATTCGTGTTAGAAAGTGAACTGGAATCTTCTTTAGATGAAAATTTAAAGAATTTTTTCATTCATCTGTTTAAGAAAAAATATCATCTTTCTCGGATAAAAATGCAATTGATTGGTTGAAAATTTACCAATTTTGTTGAAAAGTCATACTTTTCGATTAAAACTGCTTTTTTTGTTTCAAATTTAACTATTTCATAGAAAAATGCACATTTTGTTTAAATTTAATATTTTGGTATCGAAAAGAGTACTGAAACCTTTTCTGGATAAAAATTAAACTGTTTAAACATTTTTTGTTTAATATTTATCTGTTTTAAAGGAAATGTCACCTTTTTTTAATAAAAATTCAACGTTTTGGTAGAGAATAAATTTTTTTATCAAAATGCATCCTTTTTGTTTGAAAAAATTTGTATGAAAAATTTATCATTTTAGGATAGACATTTGTCTTCTTGGATTAAAAAAATTCATGTATTGAATTTTTCAGATTTTTGCTAACCATAATTTGTTTCTCATAACATTGTACATCGAGGTGGGCCCAAAAATATTGTTTTTTAGTTCTTCCATCAGGATAGAAAAAATATTCTATATATAAAAATATATGTCTGTGATTTTTTTTCACCGATTTATAAAACAATATCTTTCTTTAGTAGAAGTAATTCAAAAATTGGAAGTTTAAAATTTTTTTAAAAATTATTAATGATTATTACAGTATTCTTCCGAATCATTCCTCCTTGGAAAAAATCGTTTATCGCATTATGATATATGATTTCAAAACAATATTTGTAGAAGAAAAATATTTTGGTCATGAATAAACTTACATAAAGTCACAATTTCACGGTTGTTCTTGACAGGTGTTTCATAATGTTTAACCATGCTACGCGTGTGGTTACAATTTTGTGTGCACGACGATATTCACATATATCCATAAAACGCGTCCCTGAATGAATTAACATTTATTTAAGGCATTTTATTCTAACATGGTTCTTTAATAATTAGCTACATAAGAACGCGACTTATACTTTTTTAATAATAATAATTTTATTTTCAATAATTTTCTTCTATAATAAAATAGAAGAAACTAGGGAATACTACCTTAGATAAGATTTGAAAGAGTATTTGCATCGATCAAATTTTGCCACTTTTCCCATTGTTTACAGATTATTGATATAATTGTTAAATCAAAAGTTGACGTTTCCCTTACTACAAATTATTGTTATAAATTTCGTAAAAAGTACAAATTTTTGTGATCTACTGTGGAATAGTATGCTCTACTTGGTTCTATTTTGTTACGAAAAACAATTATTAATAATAATATATATATTTTGAGAACCCTCCCACTTATCGCACTACCAGATGTTGCGACTTCCCCTACTTTTTCCCCCACTCCTAACACACGTAAGCGCACGCAGTAAGCCAAATGCTAGCGCGTAAATATAATTTGTTTAAAAATATTGACATTCAATGTATCCTACTTAACAATTAAATACTTAATTTTAAAAAATCTAAGTACATAATTCTTAATGATTGGCAATTCTAGACCGAGAAGAAAAAAAACCTAAATGCTAATCCAGAGTTCTCAAATATTAAACTTCTTCTTGAATTTTGTTAAGAACTCGTCTTTTTTGTAGTAATTTAATCTTTTTGGTTCAAAATTCCATATTTTTTTTTAGTTGAAATTTTTAATTTTCCGTTAAAAACTTTTGAATTTTATTTAAAATTCGTCTTTTTCGTTGGTGATTTAATGTTTTTGTTCAAAAAATCTTTTTCTTTAGTTGAAAATTCAAAATCCTTGGTTCAGAATTCTTCATTTTGTTAAGAATTCATCTTATTTAGTAGAAAATTATTCTTTTTGTGTGAAATCTCTTCTTTTTTAGTTTAAAGTTCAACTTTTTGGTTCAGAATTCTAGAATTTCGTCAAGAATTCGTATTTTTTGGCAGTAAATAATATTTTTGTTTGAATATTCATCTTTTTAAGATGAAACTTTAAATTTTCGTTTAAGAATTCGAGTGGAGCTCATTTATGGCTTTTATTATTTACTTAATCTTCAAACATTGTAATTATTTAAACAATTTTCATAAATGACTCTTTTATAAAAATACATTTAATTTATTATGCTGCGTTGCAAATTTACAAGAACTATTAATTACTTAAACAATTTTAATTTCAAAATTAAGAGATAGACCTTTTTTCTACGAGTGAATTTGTTCACGGAGTCAACTGACTCTTTTCTATGTTACTTTGCAAAATTTACAAGAACTAATAATTATTTAAACAATTTCGATCAAAAAACTAAAAGTGACCTTTTTTCTACGAGTTCTGGAAGTAAATTTTGGTTACGGAGTCAACTAAGAATGTCTATCCGATGACTATTTTCTATTTTGCTTTGTAAATTTACAAGATATATTAGTTATTTAAACAATTTTAATTTAAAAATTAAGAGTTTGACGTTTATCCTACGAATAAATTTGTTTTCGAAGTCAGTTAAGAATAGCTATCCGATGAGTCTTTTCTAGGTTGCTTTGTAAATTTACAAGAACTATTAATTATTTAAGAAATTCTTAATTAAAAGATTAGGAGTTTGCCCTTTTTTCTACAAGTCAATTTGTTTACGGAGTCGACTAAGAATGTCCATCCGGTGACTCTTTTGTATATTGCTCTGCAAATTTACGAGAAACATTAATTATTTAAACAATTTGAATTTCAAAATTAAAAGTTTGGCCTTCATCATACGAATCTATTTGTGTTCAAAGTGAACTAAGAATGTCTATCTGATGAATCTTTTGTACATTGCTTTACAAATTTACGAGAACTATTAATTACCGAAACAATTTTAATTAAAAAATTAAGTGTTTGAACTTTTTTCTACAAGTAAATCTGTTTACGAAGTCTACCAAGAATGCGTATCCGATAACTGTTTTCTATTTTGTAAATTTACAAGATATATTAGTTATATAAAAAATTTTACGTAAGAAATTAAGAGTTTGACGTTTATCCTACGAGTTAATTTGTTTTCGAAATCAACTAGGAATGTCAATTCGATGACTCTTTTCTATGTTGCTTTGTAAATTTACAAGAACTATTAATTATTTTAACAATTTTAATTAAATATTAAGAGTTTGCCCTTTTTTCTATAAGTCAATTTGTTTACGGAGTCAACTAAGAATGTCTATCCGGTGACTTTGTTCTATATTGGTTTGCAAATTTACGAGAACTATTAATTATTTAAAGAATTTTAATTTCAAAATTAAAAGTTTGGCCTTTATCCTACGAATCAATTTTTATTCGAAGTGAACTAAGAATGTCTATCCGGTGACTCTTTTCTATATTGTTTTGCAAATTTACGAGAACTATTAATTATTTGAACAATTTTAATTTGAAAATTAAGTGTTTGCCCTTTTTTACAAGTAAATCTGTTCACGAAGTCAAACAAGAATGTCTATCCGATGACTATTTTCTCTTTTGCTTTGTAAATTTACAAGATATATTAGTTATTTAAACAATTTTAATTAAAAAATTAAGAGTTTGACGTTTATCCTACGAATTAATTTGTTTTCGAAGTCAGCTAAGAATGTCTATCAGATGACTCTTTTCTAGGTTGCTTGGTAAATTTACAAGAACTATTAATTCTTCTTTTCTAAGTTATTTGTTAAATTAACCAGAATTATTAATTATTAATTATTAAAAGAAGTTCCGTAAAAAGTTTAGAATTTGGCTATTGTTCAAAAAATAAGGTCAGTTTTTTTTACTAAGGTTTAGTTACAGTTCAGCTACATACGAGTTTTCTTGAAGGACTCACAATCTTTTTGTTTAAAAATTCATCTTTTGTGTGTAAAAATTTAACTTTTTGATTGAGAGTTCATGAATTTTGTTGAAAATTCGTTTGTACAGTCGAAAATTAATCTTTTTGTTAAAGAATTATTCTTTTTGGCAAAAAATTCAAAATCTAGGTTCTAAGGTGGAACTAGTTTCTTAAAAATCAAAAAATATATTAATTTCTTTAAAAATCAACTTTTTGGTTGACAGTTCTTAAATTGTATGGAAAAATCGTCTTTTTGTATTAATTTAATCTTTTTGTTTAAAACTTCATCCTGTTTGGTTAAAAATTCAACTTTTGGGTTCAGAATTAATAAATTTCAGTAAAAATTCTTCTTTTTTGGTAGAAAATTAATCTGGTTGGTTCAGAAATTTTAAAATTTATTGAAAATTTGTCTTTTTTGTCCTCCTTTCTTAAAAATTAAACTTTTTGGTTAATAATTCTTAAATTTGATTTCAAATGGGTCTTTTTTAAAAGTTTTTTATACAAATTTCATATTTTTGATTTGACAATTCAAGTGTCTCGTATGAAAGTTAAATAATTTAGGTTTAAAAATCCACTATTTGATAGAATAATAGTTTTTTTATAATTAACAATTTTTTTAATTAAAAAATTACCTATTCTATTCTTGTTTAAAAATTTATCTTTTTGAGGGCATTTATAGATTCTTATAAATTGATCAAAGAAACTGTGTACAGCTTTTAAGCCCTATAGTTTAGAAGAAGTTTTTAGTTTTTAATTAAAATTGTAACTTCGCGTAATAAAAATGATTTTTGTATCATAGAACGAATAGAGAATAGCATAAAAATATCGTCAAAATATTTGAATCATTTCTGTTAACTTTTTTCAAAAGATAAAAAATTTTTAAAAATGGAAGAATTTTTTTTATAATAAAGAATAATATTCTTTCTATCCTGATCAAAAAACTGAAAAAAAATTCGCGTCACTTTACTGTACATTAATAATATTATTTTTTATTAAATCATATGAATGTGTTTACAAATACTGCGAGTCTTTTTTTAAATATTCGAAAAAAATACCATGAACAATTTTATATCCTATATTGTTTTTTACTTTTTACCAAGTTCCAATAAGTTGCACGCTTCATTTGGTACTAAATAAATTTAAAATAATTTTCTCAAGTAATGGTACGAGTATTTGTAGTTGGACGCTTTTTTTTCTTTAGGTATAATTATAATTAAAGTATTTCGGTATGAATAATATTAATTAAATACGTGATCCATAAGTGTAAAGATGGAGGAAAAGGGACTGCCAACAAACAAATCAGTTTTCAGTAGTGCATGTTTTTATTTAAAACAATAAAATATGGTTTACACAGGTTCCAAATAACGAATTTCCTAATACAAATTTTTTTAGTTAATATCAAAAGTACAAAAAATGGTTTAATCAGTCAATTGTTAATCAAATAAAACAGCCAACACTAACGAACGATCACTAGTGAACTTGACCAGCGGAAATGATCAATCTCGATTATTTGTGTTGATTTTTAATTCTTGCTAGCTAAATGTAATAGATTAACAATTGGTTAATTAAAATTTTTTATTTGTTTTGCATTTTTAAGCGCTTAACTGGTCCGTCCTGTGGCACTACTGACTCGAGAAATCCTTGAATTCATCCCCATCCAGGTAATCCATTATATGCTTGTTGGCCACAGTCAGGATTGGGTGAAGGCTTGGCTGAAGCTAATCCTGTAACAAGTGGAATAATAAATTAAATAATTTTGAAGTTGAAAAATATATTTGAAAAGAGTTAAAACACAGCTTTTTTTATTTACAGAAAAAACACTGTCAAGCATGTCCAAGATTTATAAGTACATCATAAAAAGCAAAACAAAATGTTGAAACAATTAATGCAAACAATTGAGGTGTTCTGGACAAGAAGGCGACAGGCGCTCGAGAACGAGTAAAAGTATTGTCCAGGCTGTGACGTCAGGTATCAAAAGTGAAATTCTAAATTTGTGAAAACCAAAAATATAGTTAGATAGCTCTTGAAAAATGAACCTGAGACTCCATTTACAGCTTTTCTGGGCTGCAAATTTTCAAGTAAATAAATAAAAACTGACTTTTTTTTATTGAAAAAACCATGTTTTTCACATTCAACTCACCGTAAGTAATTCGTTTATCAAGTAATTAACAAATTTCTTTTTGAGTTTTATTCGTGACGCTCTAGCGGAGGCTACAGTGTCCAAAAAGGGTCGAGAGTTAATTTATAATGTTTTTTTTTAATCTGAACGGAAAACCACGTTTTTAGACATTCACATTAAAAAAGTGAGCGAGGAAGTTTGAGCTACAACAAACTTGAAGCGAACGAATTTTCTGCCAATGTATTGGCCAACTTTTTGGAAAATCTCAATTCGATTTGATTTTTAGTTCTATAATTACAGCGAGTTTTTTACGAGCTCGCGACGCGACACCACATGATTTTTCAGGGGACGCCGCCTGAAGCCTGAAACATCTTCTTTGCCCATCCTTTGTTTTGTCCACTCGCTGGCACTAGTTAGCGTTCCGGCGGCGTCCCCTGAAAAATCCTGTGTTGTCGCGTCGCGAGCTCGTAATAAACTCGCTCTAATTATGGAACTAAAAATCAAATCGAATTCAGATTTTTCAAAAAGTTGGCCAATACATTGGCAGAAAATTCGTTCGCTTGAAGTTTGACGTAACTTAAACTTCCTCGCTCACTTTTTTAATGTGAAAGTCTAAAAACGCGGGTTTTCATTCGGATTAAAAAAGAAAGCATTAGAAATTAACTTTTGACCCTTTTTGGACCCTGTAGCCTCTGCCATAGTGTCACGAATGAAACTCAAAAAGAAATTTGTCAATTAGTTAATAAACGAATTACTTACGGCGAGTTCAATGTGAAAAAACATGGTTTTTTCAATGAAAAAAAGTAAGTTTTTATTTATTCACTGGAAAATTTGCAGCCCGAGAGAAAAACTGTAAATGGAGACTCAGGTTCATTTTTCAAGAGCTATCTAACTATATTTTTGGTTTTTTTTTTCAAATTTTGAATTTCACTTTTGATACCCGACGTCACAGCCTGGACAATACTTTTACTCGTTCTCAAATGCCTGTCGCCTTCTTGACCAGAACTCCTCAATTGAACGTTGAGAAAAGAAGCAATGAAAGTTCTTATTTTATGAAGAAATTTTTGAATAATTGTGAATCATTTAAACAATCGAAACAACAGTTTAAGTGTAAATAAGAAATTATTTTGACTGTTAACAATTATTTAGCGAGCAGGGTTTACAAATACTTGCCAAGTAAAACTGAAACAGTTAACAGCACGGCAGCAAAAGCGAACTTCATTTTTTCAAGAAGAGAAGAATGATACTTTTGGAATTTCTTTCTAAGTTTTGAATTTTTAGGTAAAATGCTGGTAAATATATACCCATAATCTCCCTCCACTTTTTTATGAATTTTATATATTAAGAAGGCTAAGTAGAACAAAAATATTGATTGATTTCAGATATATAGACATTAGAAATTTTGAAAATTTCCATTTCAATACATACCTAATATCTCGACATTCTTGATCGAGCTAATCGATCTGGATGATACCAGATCGATCCAAGTAATAATTTCTTTATTGAAAAGTGGCTTCCTCAATATGTAAATTTTTAAGTTTTATATTAATATCGATCAATTTAGGTCAGCAAGTGTCCTAATTTTCTTTTAAACAGTTGGAACACCTAAATATTTCATCAATAACGTTGTTTATAATACATAAACAATGATTTATTAAAAATTATTAATTAAACAGATTTGCCTTATTTTTTATAACATGGTTTGTTTTTTATAACAATTGTTATTAATTAAAAGCCTAGATAAAGAGAATTGATTTTTCGTACATTTTTACATTCTTATCATGGAAGGTATTAGATTTGAATAAAATTTGACCCCCCTGCCTGAATATGTGCCTGATAGTATGTGTGTATGTATGTATGTATGTATGTATGTATGTATGTATGTATGTATGTATGTATGTATGTATGTATGTATGTATGTATGTATGTATGTATGCATGCATGCATGTATGTATGTATGTATGTATGTATGTATGTATGTATGTATGTATGCATGTATGTATGTATGTATGGCTGTATGTCGGTATGTCGGTATGCCTGTATGTATATCTGTCTGTTTGTGAGCACGATACTCGTGAACAAATTATTTAATTAGATATCCCTTTCTTACGCTCTTTTATTGTCCTAAACTAAGGTCAAGTTCATTAGTCAGCCATTTTGGATAAAAATTCAAAAGGTGAGCGCATTTTGAATATTTTTGAGTCCATTTATTTATTAAATTCAGAAAAATTCTCTCTACGGATATTCATAATATTCGAAAAGACGAACAATTAATCCTAATGATTTTTTTACTAAATAAAATATTAACAGAGTTCTAGAACATAAAAAATTTTTAAAACCACGATAATGAACATTTTAAGCTAAATAGCGCACTATTTGGAAAAAAATCAGGAGAAGAAAAATGTTGATTTTAAATCCTCTACAAGATTATGATAACTACTGGTTGAGTTTCGGTAGGAAAATCTATTGAGAAAGTCTGGGTCACTGAGGTTAGAGATATAATTTATTAAAAGTTAAAAAACAGTCAGGTTGTTGTGTAGACTACATGTGTAACTTTTAAATCGTGAAAATAAGTTCAGTTCTTGAAAAAAGGCAGAAGTTGAAATAAAATGTTTAATTACGAAAGTTTTTTTAAAAAATGTGCATTTTTTTAAACGAGACACTGAAACTACGTGTGTTTTAATGCCAATGCATGTTATTAATTGTAACAATATAAATTTATGGAAATGATATACAATTTTATGGATAAACTCAAGTGCAAGGCACTCACGTAATGATAATGTGTCCTTTAAAGCCGAAGGAGCTTTAACTAAAGAGAATTCACAATCACCAAATTAATATTGTTCATGCCTTGACCTTTAGTTTTGAAAAGTCTGTGCGAGCGTGATGTTTTCATGTACGAGCAGTCATTATTTATTCTCTGATTAATGAACAATGTATTTTTCTTATTTACGCCCTCCTAGAATGCATAGTCTTCAACTTTTTAGCAAAAAGCATTTATGTGCTACTTTTCAACAGGGGTCTGTTTGCGATTTCTTAAAAAAAGTTCGATTATGCATATTTCTAATTATTTATAAAAAATTGCGATTAGTTAACAAACTTTGTCTGAATGATTTACCTTAAATAATGATGAACTTGAGATTTTTAACTCTTTTTGTTAAATCTTAACAAATTACTTCTGAAAGTTTGCAGCTTTGATCAGGGAAAGGTGGGCCATTAGAGATTAGTGACAACAACACCACAACTTTCAGATTTCTTAAATTCGCATTTTTTACATTTTTCAGCCCCATGAAGTTTTTTTTGAAGTATTTTTGACAGTTTTTAATACAGAATGTAGTCAAAATTTCGCAATTACCAATTTTGCAATTACTTTGAAAAAATTTCAAGAAATTAAAAAACATTTTTTAAGATTCAACATTTTGGTTATAAATTCTTCATTTTAATGGAAATTTGTATTTTTTATAGTTACTTAATCTTTCTGTTTAAAAATTAATCCTTTTGATTTCAAAATTTAACTTTTTGGTTGAGAATTCATGTTTTTTTTAATCGTTTTTTTCTGTCGAAAAGTAATCTTTTTGGTACAGAATTCTTGAATTTTGTTAAAAAGTCATCTTTTCTGTTAGTAAATTAATCTTTTTGTTAAGAAATCCTTCTTTTTTAGTTAAAATTCAAGTTTTTTCTTTAAAGTTCGTATTTTTTGGTAGGAAATTAATCTTTTTATTGAGTCAAAAATGAAACAACTACGTTCTAAAATTCAACTAATTGCATGAAACTTTAAAAAAACATCCTTTATTGAATATTTAACTTTCTGTTAAAAAATTCTTAAATTTAATTAAAAATTCGCCTTTTTGGTAGTAATTTAATCTTTTAGTTTAAAATTTCTTTCTTTTTATTTGAAAATTTAACTTTTTGTAAAGAATTGATCAATTTTATTAAACATTGTTTTTCTTTTCCCGGTAGAAAATTTAATCTTTTTGTTTAAAAATTCATATTCTTGGTTACAAATTTAACAAATAGTTTCTAAAATTGAAATATTTTCAAAAAAATTTTTAAAAATGTATTAATTTTTTTTAAATTCCACTTTAACTTCTAGGTTCTTAAGGTAACCTGCATTCTTAAAGTTTAAAAAAATGTATTGTTTCCTTCAAAATTTAGCTTTTTGATTGACAATTTTTGAATTTAATTTAAAATTTCCCTTTGTCTATAGTAATTTAAAATTTTTGTTTAAAAATTCATTCTTTTTAGTTGAAAATTTAAATTTTTGGTTGAGAATTCATAAATTTTGCTAATAAAAAATGTGTTCAGTCGAAAATTAATCCTTTCGTTTAATAATCCAACCATTTGGTTAAAAATTTAAGAACTATGTTCTAAAGTTAAACTACTTTCTTCAAATTCTTGAATTTTATTGAAATATTGTCTTTTATGCTAGTAATTTAATCTTTTTGTTCAAAAATTTATATTCTTTAGTTGCAAATTTAACTTTTCGTTAACAGTTCTTGAATTTTGTTAAAAATTCATCTTTTTGGCAGTGAATTAAACCAAAAAATTAAGAATTAAGACTCTCTTGTTAAAAATGCCTTTTTTTATTTGTTTATTTGTTTACTTTTTAAGTGAAAATTCAACTGTTTCTTAAAATTGAACTATGCTGTTAAAAAATTTTGTTTTTGTTTGTTGGAAATTAATCTAGGTTAGTTGAAAATTACACTTTTGGGTTAAGATTTATTGTATTTTGTTGGAAATTGCTATTTCTTGGTATGAAAAATTACTTTTTTACCAAAATTTTGTATTTTGAAATTGACAATTTAACTCGTTTGCATAGAAAATTCGTCATTTTTTATTGACAGTTTATTAATTTAGTTTTAAAAATCCATTATTTGGCAGAAAATTACTTTTTTTATCATTATTCTTATTTTATTTTAATTAAGAGTTAAACTATTCCATTTTTGTTAAAAATTCACCGTTCTTAGTTAAAAAATCCAATAATACGCGGATTAACTGCCGCATAAAATTCAATTGGGCACATTTCAATCCTAACTCTGAAAATCACTTTTTTATTTCAATTGTTGATTTATTACCGCAGTTTATATTCCACCACACGTTGTAGTAAACATAATAGGCATTAGCAACTTGATTCGCTATAAAGACAAAAAAAATCAGTATAAATTTAAAATCGGATTTTACCTGATGGCTACGTTACTCCCCTCCATAAAGTAACGTAGCCGTGAGCCCCCCCCCCCCCTCGGGGGGAGGTGGTAATCAAATCAACGGTTGTCAACTATAATCATAAAAAATAATTATTTGCTTTTTGACTCACCAAAGTCAGATTTCATAATATTGTTAAATGCTTTATTCGATTCTCAAAAAATCAGGAAAAAAATTTGTACAGTTTTTGAGCCCTTTAGTTCACACAAAATGTTTAGTTTTCATAGAACATATTGCGATTAACGAATTTGTGAATTTTTTCCAACGCTCAAAATCGCAGCATTTTTTTATATATAGCAATAATTATGAATAAGTTTGCAAGTACTTTAATTTTTTCGAATAAAAAAAGTGACGAAACATTGTATAGTCTATCTTGATTTTTACTTTTTACAAATTTTTATTATAAGCTCTACGCTTTATTTGGTACCAATACATTAAAAAAATATATTCCTTGAGTAATACTATTAGAATTTGTATTTGCACGCTTTCATTCCTTTGACAATTATAATTAACGCGTTTCGGTATAAATAATCTGTATTAAATACATATTTTATAAGTGTAAAGATGGAGGAAGAGGTGCTACAAACAAAAAATAAGTTTTCAGTAGTGACTGTTTTTATTTAAAACAATAAAGTATGGTTCACACAGGTTCAAAATAACGAATATCATAATACAGATTTTTTTGTTAATAATAAACATATAAAAATGGTTTCATTAGTCAATTGTGGATCAAGTAAAATCAGCCAACACTAAAAAAAAATCACTAGTAAGCTGACCTGCGGAAATGATCACGCTCGATTATTTGTGTTGATCTTTAATTCGTGCTAGCTGAATTTAATAGATAAACAATGGGTTAATTAAAAATTTTGTATTCGTTATGCATTTTTTAGGCGGTTGACTGGTCTGTCCTGTGGCACTACTGTCAGGGAAAATCCTGGAATTTATCCCGATCCAGGATATCCATAATATCCTTGTTGGCCACAGTCGGGCTTGGGCGACGGTTTGGCTGAAGCTAATCCTGTAACAAGTCCATAATAAATTAATTAATTTAGAAGTTGAGAAATTCATTTGAAAGGAATTGAAACACGAATTTTTCTGAGTTTACAGAAAAATTCTAGCAAGCATGTCTAGACATTATAAAATAATAATAATAAAAAGCAAGACAAAGTATTTAAACTATTAATCCAAACAATAAATAGTTGAGAAAAGAAGCAATGATAGTTCTTGTTCTATAACGAAATCTTTCAATATTTTGGAATCATTTTAACAATCTAAAAAACAGTTTAACTGCAAATAAAAAATTATTTTTACAATTAAAAATTAATTAATGAGCAGGTTTCACAAATACTTGCCAATTAAAACTGCAACAGTTAATAGTACGGCAGCAAAAGCATACTTCATTTTGGCGGAATGAGAGAAATGATACTTCTGAAATTTCTTTCTGAGTTTTGAATTTTTAGAAAAATGCTGGTCAATATATACCCAGAAGCTCCCTCTACATTTGTATGAGTTGCATATCTAAAAAGGCTAACCAGAACGAAAATATTTATTGATTTCAAACATCTAGACTTTTAGACATTTTGAAAATTTCCATTTCAATACATACCTAATATCTCAACATTCTTGATCGAGCTAAACAATCTGGATGAAACCAGATCGATCTGAATGAAAATTTGTTTATTCAAAAGTGGCTTCTTGAATATCATGTAAATGTTTGTAGTTGATACTTAACCGAACAATTTAGGTCAGCAAGTGTCCTAATTTGTTTAAAAACTGTTGCAACACCTGAACCTACCACCAATAACAGTGTTTATAATTCATAAATGTTCTTTTTTATTTATTTATAAAAAATTTTATTATTTAAAAGCCTTCATAGAAAAGCATTGATTTTCATACAATTTTATGTTAATGTTTTACACAAAACAGAACTTTTCACTTTCCTTATTTTTTCTCGTACGACCAGATATTATTTAATCACTGCCTCATAAACAATTTTTTTATACGCCCCCCCCCCCCTAGAAGCTATAATTTTGAAGTTCTTACCAAAAATTATTTTTTATAGCGTTTAATTTTACATAGACTGTTTCATTCAAGATTTCAATAAAAATAAGAATATTTGACAATTTTAGGATGGCAGTGTATCAATGTGCTCGAAATTAATTACACGCATTTAGGATCTTCATCAGTTATTTTTTTAAGAGAGTTCTTTTTTCGATTTTGCAAAATTTTTTCAATTGAACATTTTTCTAATTTTGGATAGTAAATTCTAAAATATTAATAAATTTGGTGTCTAATTAGGTTTGTTTTGTCTTATAGATTTCTTTCTTACCCAAAAGATACGGGTTTGCCTTTTTGAATCAAAATTGTTGAACGTTAACAAATTATTACTACAGTTTTGCAGATTTGATTGAAGAACAGTCGGCTATTAGAGATTAGTAAAAAATTACTTATTGCCTTACTCAAGAGTAACAAACAACAGATTGTATGATTTATTTATAAGAATTTTTTGAATTATTTAGCTTCTAATAAAAAATTTACTCAAGATTTCGTGAAACTAAAGCTTTTCTAGATTTATAAAAATATAAACTCAAGCCAAGTCCAATTACTTGTACGATTACAATATTTAAAAAAATCGATTAAGTTTAAGAAATGTGAAGAAGTTTTAAAAAGATTTAAAAATAATTTTCAACTCATAAGCATTGTAATAGAGGAAGCATTTGTGCTTTTTAAATAATAGTCAATTTAAAATTTGAATTTTAGTCAATGTAAGAATAGAAGTTTATGAAAAATAAAAAACTACAAAAATGTTCTAAATACGATGGCAAGTCATACAAATCAAATTTTGTGTTTAAAATAATAATTTTTTTAACTTGAAAAGGGAAGGGGGAAATTCTGCCATACATTATTCCTTTCCCAGCCTGATTCTAAGTTAATTTATAATTAGGTATATAATTTAAAAAATTAAATTTCAACGAAAGGGTTGAATTCAACGAAAAAAGCGCGAATTTTTAACAGTAAAAAATTAATAAAAAAGGCAATCTTCGAAAGAAAAGTTTATTTTTTAACCTAAAATTATGGTATTTGTTAGATTTTGTCGTAATTAATAGAAATTTTTTTTAAATTTTACATTAAAACCTTCTTTCAGTAGGCAATAATGTCAGATTTGTGAAATTCAGATGTACATAAAGAAAACTGTCTGATAATCAAAACATTACATTTTTCCTTCTAAACTGAAGATTTCCACTTTGTCTTTTTGTATGAATAAAACATAAATTTGCATTATAAATTCGTGTAAGGGAAAAAGCAATTTTACATTAATCCAATTTGAAATTTCGCGTAAAATTTTTTCTGTTTAAAACAAATGTTTCAAATATTGCAAATGAGTATAAATTACTGTTTCTTCAATAAAATGTATTAATATTATAGGTCAATCTATTTGCATCTAATCAAAGAATTTTTTCGTGATTACATCATTTTTGCATTATGTTAATTAAAAAAATCTGACTATAAACAACCCCATTTTCAAATATTATGGAGTACCATGGCATTGTTACTTATCAATAAAATGTATCAATATTATAGGTCAATCGATTCTTCTCGAATCAAGGAATGTTTCTTTTTTCTTGCATCAACTTTGAATAATGAGAATGACCATTTTTTGAGTATAAAGATCGATTTTAAGTACAATGTAAATGACGATAACTTCCTTATTATTTAATTAAATATAATAATATTATAGATCAATCGATTCCTCTCAAACCAAGCAAAATGTCTTAGTATTATAGGTCAATCGATTCGTCTCGAATCGAAGTTTTTTTTTCATGTATCAACTTTGAATGATATAAATGGAAAAAGTTTGACTATAAAAACCGTATTTTTGAATATTTTTAATTGCTTAAAAGTTTTCACACATTCGGCCAATTTTTTAGAACATTGTATTAGACATTTTTAAATTAAGAAAGGTTTCATTAAATGGATTTAAAATTTTTGGTAAATCACATCATTACAAAGCTTGCTCTATAAGGATGCAAAAAGAATATAGTAGAATTAAGGGAATTCTCTTTATTTTCAGAGATTTTCAAACTAAAATTATGAAAATTTTGAAGGATTTTGAAAGGTTTTGAGATAATAAAACTTTTCTTCACATTCTTAGGGAAATTTATAATTATTTTTTATTCTCGTTGGAATTATTCCTTTCTTGGCTGAAAAATATTTCTTGGTTGTAAAATTAACTTTTTCTTAAATTTATCTTTTCCATTACATTCAAATGTGTTCAATCTAAAATAAAAATATTTTTATTTAAAATATTAAACAATACATTTTTGTTCGGAATTTATCTCTTATGGCAACTTAAAAACAGATAGAAAAATAAATTTAAAAATGATAATTTAATAGAAATTTTTGTTTCATATCATCAACGGTTTGCCTTTTCAACCTAAAAAACAATTTGCGGGAGTGGGGGTAAATTAATGACATACAATAAACATTCCTTCAAATTTTTGAAAAAAAAGTTTTAATTCTCGGAAAAGAATTGATTTTGTTTCTAAATAGTAAAAATGTTGATTAATAAATAAATTAATTATTCCAAAAAGCTTCATAAACGAAAAAAAATAATTTAGGGCTAAATTTTGTGCCCTAATAACACTTTCTCGTAAAATCGCAAATTTAAAATTGTTAACACCCATTTTTAAATTTCTGTTTCATTGGGAACACAACTTTAGTGAAAAATAGCACACTGATAAAGAATTTCTTGAATTTTAAAACATGGCATAGTGAAAATTGTAAAAATGAAAATTGAAAAATATCATAAAACGTCGAATTTAGGAAAATATTTTGGTATAAATAAACAAATTTTTTTGTTAGATCAACTGAATGAAACATTTTTAGAATATTCGAAAAATATAACTATTTTAACTATTACTAATGAATTTGAGGAAGCGAATTTTATGCTCACTTTTGTATTCGAAAATCGTTTTTCCTATTTTGGGGGGAGAGGGGGGTCTAAGCATAATTTTTTTCTGTAAGCTTTTATATAAACATATTGATTAATAATGTTATGAAGAAAATTTTTCTTACTATTTGCAAATTTGGTGAAGCAGCTGAAATCATCTATTTGATGCACTCTTATTTTTGGTTGTTTTTGAATATTTTTTCATTGATGACGTATTTACATTGTAAAACAATTAAACTATTTTTGTAAAAATTATAAATGCTTCTATATATCAAGATTACTTTTATATAAGGACCTTATAATTTTTAATTGTCAATAGAAAAATAAAGCATAAATGATGAAAAACATTGATATCAAAACAACTCGGTGGGAACTTTCTACAATGTTCTAAGAATTAATTGACACAACAAAATTTTTAAAAATATATTTTTTAAATATTACTATTCAAATTTGCAGTGAAAATTTTTTCTTAAGGGAGCGATGGTGAGCCAATAGTGTTGTCCTTATTTTTAAATATTTGAATTGTTTTGCTCCAACTTTCTATTTTCGTAAAGTTACATGGAAAAAAGAGTATCTGAAATTCTCGAGCACAATCAGGTAAATTTTCTAAATTTTAATCAAATAATGCCCATCTAGAAAGTGGTAGCTTTTGACAGACTGAAAAAATTCTCTGGTCCTAAATAAAAATTTTCAGAAAAATTAAAATAACGGCCATCACAATTTTTTATATTGAAATATTTTTGCATTTTCCGAGGAAATTATTAAAAAAAAATTTTTTTCAAACAATGGTGAATCATGTAAGACCTGATCAAAGCCACATTATTAGAATTTTTTTGACGTTTGTTTGAATATCTCGCTCTGTTCAACGATTTTTTAAACATTGTAATATTTCTGCATCAATAGTTTATCCCTACTGATAAAATTGTTTACTAAAGAATTTAAAGAAAAATTAATTATGATTAAAACGTAAGCATCTCTATTTAGTTTTTGATAATAGAATGGTCTTTCAACAAAAATCTAACTGACTTGTCAGAAAATACAATAATTTTTTTTTTTTGCTGGTCTGCGCCTTTCTGAATTTTCTCAAAATTGTTGAAATATTATCTGATTGAGTTTAAAATGCCAGAGCATCTTCTTCTTGTGTATCCTCACGACATTAGGCCGTAGAGCCTCAATTTTTCTAAAAATCTTCTTAACGCACGTGATAAGGACCACCTTATTAAAAAATTTCTTTCTTTTAGTATATATGATTAACGCACTTTCTTATATATTACCTTAATTAAGTATACAGTACATATGTGTGAAGATAGAGAAATAGGAAATTTAAAAAAATGAAAAAGAGTTTTCAGCAGCTAATTTTTTTATTTTAAACAATAAAACATTGTTCACACAGGTTCCAAATAAGAAGTATCATAATAAAAAGTTTGTTGTTGTTGTAAGGAATTTCGAAAGTACAGAAAATGGTTAAACCTGCTAATTGTTAATCAAATAGAATCAGCTGACACTAACAGACGATCACCACTAGTTCTGCGGAAATGATCGCGCTTGATTATTTGTGTTGAAGTTTTATTTTTGCTGGCTGAATTTAATAGATTAACCATTGGCCAGTTAACAAATTTTTATTCGTTTTTTATTTTTAAAGCGATTGACTGGTCCGTCCTGTGGCACTACCGACTGGGAATATTCTGGAATTTATCCTTATCCGGGGAAACTATTATATCCTGGTTGACCACAGTCGGGATTGGGTGATGGCTTGGCTGAAGCTAATCCTGTAACAAGCCGATAAAAATTTAACTAATCTAGAAGTTGAGAAATTCATTTCAAAGAATTGAAAAACACCTTTTTTTAAATTTGAAGAAAAAATACTGGTTAGCATGTCCAAACTTGATCAAACCCTAATAATAAGTAAGACAAAATACTGAAACAATGCAAACAATAAAACTTTGAGAAAAGATGTAATAATAGTTTATGTTTCATGCCGAAATTTTAAAAATATTTTTGAATTATATAAACAATTTGAAAAACAGTTTAGCTGCAAATCAGAAATTATTTGAACAATTAAAAATTATTTAACGAAAAGGTTTTAAAAATACTTGCCAAGTAAAACTGCAGCAGTAAACAGCAAGGCAGCAAATGCGTACTTCATTTTTGTTAAATGAGAGAAATTATACTTCTGGAATTTCTTTCTGAGTTTTGAATTTTTAGAAAAATTCTGGTGAATATATAGTCAAAAGATCCCTCTACACTTGTATGAGTTACATATATTAAGAAGGCTAACTAGATCGAAAATATTGATTGATTCCAGATATCTAGAATTTGGATATTTTTAACATTTCCATTTTAATACATACCTAATATCTCAAAATTCTTAAACGAGTTAACCGATCTGGATAAAACAAGATCGATCTAAATGAAAATATGTTTATTGAAAAGTGGCGTCCTAAATATCATGTAAATGTTTGCGGTTCATAATAAACCGAACAATTGAGGTCAGCAAGTGTCATAATTTTCTCTCAAACTGTTGGAACACCGAAATTACCATTGCCTCATAAAAAATTTATTTTTTTATTCACTTTCTCTTCAAATTCATAATTTTCAAGTTCTTAGTGAAACCATTTTTATAACGTTCATTTTACCTAGTCTGTTTCATTCAAGAGTTTAAGAAAAATAAGAATTAAACAGCTACGCAAAAAAATCTTTTGCCGTGTCTGGAGATCAGACCCTGTTTATTTTATGTTTTTTGTGTCACTGGATCCGAATTTGGGGTCCCAAAAACCAAAGGTCGTCAGGGTTTTGATATAACTTTAAAACCTAATAAAATTTATTTCAAGGTGCGACATAACCTTCAAAATGCATCGTAATCTAAGCTATTTATTGCTTCGACGTTTTGAATTTAGCCGTATATTAAACAAGAATCAGTTTAACTCATAAATTCTATTTAGTTTACAAAAGAAATGTATTTAGGACTGTCGAAATTAGTGCCACCCGATGAACAAATATATACATCTACAATAAATTTCACGAAACCCTGACGTGCTGAAGTTTTTTATACTATGCATTTGGATTCAGCGACCCCACAAACCTGTAGCAAGCATGGTTTTCCCCCGGAATCGAAAAAAAAGTTTTATGAGGTTTTTTGAGTTCATGCCAAAACCCTGCCTTGTTTGGATTTGTTGGACTTGGGATTCGGATTCAGCGACCCGAACACATATGATAAACATGGTCGGGACCCCGGACATCAAAAAAAGTTTAATGAGATTTTTTGAGCTTATCTCAAAACCATGACTTGCTTTCATTTTCTGGACTTCGGATTCGGAATAAGCAACCACAAAAATATATAATAAACATGATCTGACGTCCAGACGCCGAAAAATATTTTTTTTTGTGTGACTGTTATTGATGATCTTTAAATGAGAATGGATCAATGGGCTCAACATTAATCAAAGACATTTAGAGTCTTTGTGTGCTACTTTTCAACAGAGCTTTATTTTAAAATTACTAAAAAAATTTCGATTGCGCATTTTTCTAATTTTCTATACAAAATTGCAAAAGTAAAAAAATTTCGTTTAAATGATTCACTTCGATTAAGCGTGAACCTAAGTGGCCAAAGAGGTTTATTTTTGTTTTATAGCTTCTTTCATGTCTAAAAAATACTTTTTGGCCTCTATGAACCAAAATTGTTAAAACTTAACTCTAATTTTAACTCTAAATATTCTAGAAATGACAAACGTGCGGCCTGGAGATACTTTTTAAAAAATTTCGACAAATCGTGTTTGCGTAGACTGGCCCATCCCATTGCATTTTAGAGCAAAATGTATAACATCAAAATGAAACCAGAGGAATTTCTGAAAAAATTGGGAAAAACAATACCCTTCTAGCTTCAATAGGTGGCGAGTTATTGTCCTTCAAAGAACCCGGATTTTTTAGAAAAAGAAGGGACAACCCCCATTCTGAAATTTTTATCTGTATTTTGGAACCTGTTAATTTTATGAAAAAAATTTTTTAAAGTTGAATTGAAGTAGATGCAATTTTGATTAATTCTAAAAAAATTCCATGATTTACCCGCAGTAGGTCATAAGTTATGACCTCAAAAAGTTGATCGCTTTTGACCTATTTTTCAGGGCAAATTACTGGTTTTCAGTTTTTTCAAAATCCTTCACTTCTCCGTAAAGCTAAATGAGTGATGCAAGAGAAAAAGTTTCAGGGTAGAGAATTCTGCGTGAATTAAAAAAAAAAATCTTCTAGTCTTCATAGATGAAGATTTATGACTCTTAAAAAAATGTATGCTATTTTGAGTTTCGTATATATTCTACAGAAAAACGACAAGGAAATAAATTATAGAGGACTAAATTCAGCGCAGATGAAAAAAATATATTTTAGGTTATATAGGTCACGAATTACGACCATAAAACATTGCCCCTTCTTGTTCATGGATTCATTTGTAGTTTATTAAAATTTGTCTTTTTTTCGTGTTTTATTGGAAAACAATTGATTCTTTAAAAAATATTTAAATAATATTATTATATGTAATTTATTATTTATGAATAATAAATAAACCATGTAAAATCAGTTAATTTGTCTTTTTTATTTAATTTCGAAAAAAGATATTCTAGAAGTAATTCTTTAGAAAGTAAATAAATAAAATATGCACACAAATGATAAAGTGAAGGGTATTATTTAAACAATTGTTAAACAATTGATTGCTTTTTAACTGAAAAGGAGAAAAACTTAATTTGCAATGAACTAAAAATGCATAAATGCCATCAAAATGGTCAAATACGGTAGCAGTACATTTTCCAGTACATACAGAGCCTTCCGAATGAAACCGGTCAAAGTTTCATGGTCATAACTCGTGACCTATATGAACTAAAATATTGTATTTTTTTCATTTAACGCAGAATTTAGTCCTTCATAATTTGTTCTTTTGAAGTTTTTCTGTAGGATTTGTATGAAATGAGCAGTTTTTAAAAAACTTTATTAACTATAAATAGCTCCAAATAGCAACAAAAAAATCTTTTTTTAAAGAGTCATAACTCTTGATCGGTGACGACTAAAAGATTATGTTTTTTTTTCGATAAACACAGAATTTCGTGTTCTACAACTTTTCCTCTTGCACCACTCATTTACCTTTGCGAAGAAGTGAAGCATTTTGAAAAAACTGAAAACGAGTAATTTGCCCTGAAAAAGACCTCAAAAGCGATCAACTTTTAGGGGTCATAACTTATGATCTATTGTAGCTAGATCATTGCATTTTTTTTAATTACTCGAAATTGCGTCTTCTTTAATTGAACTTTTGACATTTTTTCATAAAATTAATGGGTTCCAAAGTACAGATACAAACTTCAGAATTGGTTATTTTCACCTCTTTTTTTTTAACCGGGTTATTTGAAGCACCATAACTCGGCACCTAGTGAAGATAGAAGGTTTTTTGAGCCCAAAATTTTTTCAGAATTTCGTCCTGTTTAATTTTTGTGTTGAATATTTTGCTTTAAAAGGCAATAGGACGGATAAGTCTATGCAAGCACGATTTTTGGAACTTTTTTCAAAAATCTCCCCGGAACGCAAAACTGTCATTTCTATAAAATTGGGAATTTTAGTCAGGAACTCTTGATATACCGTTTTAGCAAAAAAAAAAAAAAACGCGCTACACCTACCTCACAACATGAGTGCGCCTAGGGCGCGCGACTGTTGGTTCTCGCGCTTAGCACTCGATCATGTATTTACCTCACGCTACACGCTCGATCATGTCGTCCGTTATTTGGCTTGAAAGGTTCATTTTCGTGTGTTTTTTGGTATTTTGCAGATACTTTATCTCTGGAAATTTTTGGTTTTATCAAAAAAATCATCAGGATAAATTGTTCAACTTTTTCAATACTATAAACATCTTTACAGAAATTTCTTAAATTTTGAAAAAAGTGGTCTCAAAAATATGCAAAATGCGCTCACTTTTTGAATTTTATATCCAAAATAACTAGCTAACAAACTTGACCTTTAGTTTAGGACACTAGAAGATTGTACTAGAGGCCAATCTGATAGATTGATTTTTTCAAAAGTTATCGTGCTCACATACAGATAGGCATACAGACAGATCGACAGGCAGACAAATTCGCAAAAACCTATTTTTCAGATTAAGAGGGTCTCAAAACGTGGACATTTGACAAAAACTGGGGGGGGGGGGGTCGAATTTTACACAAATCTAATACCTTCTCTGATAAGGATGTAAAAATGATTTATTTGTAATGAATAATTTTTTTATAGTTATGTTTTTGGTTTTAATCGTAAAAAAAAATAGTCAAAACTATGCATCCTATCAAAAAGTGGTTAATAACAAATGTGTAGATCTTTTTTAAATGCACAATTTTTGTTTGCTCATCTTTTACCGCATTTTCCACAGTTTTGGCCGAAAAATGTCCTTTTTGGATTTTTCATTATTTTTCGTGCTGTCAAAATTTAAATGTTTGATTTTTCAAAAATATTTAAACAGTTGTTATAAGAATCTTGTAGGGAATTAAAACAAAAATTTTTTTTTTGTTTGACTTTTTTTCATATCGTGCGTAATTTGAAATAAAATGTTCGTATTTTGATTTTGAAAAGTCAACTAAAAAATGTTGCCGTTGAAAATTAAACTGCATTTTTTAACTTATATTTTCATTTGAAAATTCAACTATTTTAGTAGAAATTTTATCTTTCTTGGATTAAAATGCAACTTTACTTTGTTAAGAAATAATTTTTTGTCGAAGATTTACGGTTTTATTTCAAAATTGATCTCTTTTAATTGGAAATTCGTGGTTAGAAAATGAACTACTTCATAGAATTTTTTTTAATATAGGTTCATCTGTTTGGTGAAAATTAAACTATTTTTTGAAATTTTTTTATCGCTGAATATTCAATTTTTGTACAGAAAATTCGTCTTGGCTTGAAAATTTAAAAATGTAGGTGACCTTTTTTTTAACGACTGAAGAATCTTTATTTGTCGAAAATTCATCGTTTTGGTTGTACATTTTTTTTAAAATCAAATTTCATCTTTGTTGTTTAAAGTATCAACTATTACAATTTTTTCTTCAGGATTTATGTTTGAATAGAAATCAATTTAAAATAAATTTTACAATAAATTTAAAAATTTACAATAAATAAGTAAATTTGAAATTTTATATCTGAAATATTGTATGATTATGTTTATAAAACAACCTTTCAAATAGTACAAGATTTAAATGCTGGTAATTAAATGTTAATGGCCAGGAAAATTTTTTTTTTAAATCTGAGAATTTTGAAAACAAATTTGCACCCTGAAAAGTTTATTAGACAATACAAAAAATGTCTATTAGTCTCAAATCCCATATGTTATTATTTCTGAAAAATATAAATTACGTACAGTGGGAGCGGGTGTAAAGATACGAAAATAAGAGATTAAAAAGAAAAAAGAAGTATTCAGTAGTTCATGTTTTTATTTTCAACAATAAAATATAGTTCACACAGGTTCCACATACTAAATATGAAAATACAAATTTTTCTTTTTTTTAAAGATCTGCAGATATGATCGCGCTTGAATATTTGTGTTGATCTTTCATTTGTCTTGGCGGAATTTAATAGATTAACCATTGGCTAATTAACCAATTTTCATTCGTTTTGCATTTTCAAAGTGACTGGCTGGTCCTTCCTGCGGCACTACTTTCAGAGGAAATCCTGAAATTTATCCCGATCCTGGATATCCATAATATCCTTGTTGGCCACAGTCGGGATTCGGTGAAGGCTTGGCTGAAGCTAATCCTGTAACAAGCCGGTAATAATTTAATCAAGCTAGAAGTTCAAAAATTAATTTAAAAATAATTAAAACAAATTTTTTTCATTGGAAAAAAATACTGGCTTGCATGTCTAAACTTTATAAAAACATAATAGAAATGAAGACAAAGTACCGAAACTTTTAATGCAATCAATAAACGTTGATAAATAAAGTAATGATAGTTTTTGTTCCATGAAGACATTTTAAAATAATATCGAATCATATTAACAATTTGAAAAACAGTTTAAATTAAAATGAAAAATATTTGGACAATTAAAAATTATTTAACGAATTTTTTTTACTGATACTTGCCAAGTAAAACTGCAGCAGTAAGCAGCAAGGCAGCAAAGGCGTACTTCATTTTTGCGATATGAGAGAAATTATACTTCTGTAATTTATTTTTGAGTTTTGAATTTTTAGAAAAATGTTTGGACATATATACCCAGAATCTCCCTCTACACTGTTGAGTTGCATATATTAGGAAGGCTTAGTAGAACGAAAATATTGATTGATTTCAGATGTCTAGAGTTTAAAATTTTTTTAAATTTCCATTTCAATACATAACTAACATTTCAACATTCTTGAACGAGGTAACCGATCTGGATGAAACAAGATCGATCTTGATGAAAATTTGTTTATTGAAAAGTGGCTTTCTTAATATCATGTAAATGTTCGTGGTTGATACTAAAGCGACCAATTTAGGCCAGCAAGTGTTACAATTTTCTCTCGAACTGTTGGAATACCTAAAGTTATTATCAATAACAATAATTATAATTCGTTAACTGTACGACCAGTCATTAATCATTCATTGCCTAATAGACAATCTATTTTTTACTATAATTCATTCTATAAGCCATAATTTTCAAGTCCTTAGCGAAAAGCATTTTTAGAAACACTTTTTAGAAAGTTTTTTTTCAGAAACTCTTTTTTATTTAACAGTTTAAGAAAAATGAGAATTTTTCTCAGTCTTAAGATAAAAGTGAATCAATGGGCTTAAAATTGATTACACACATTCAGGGTCTTTATGGGTTATTTTTAAAGAGAATTCTTTTCTAGATTTTACAAAATTTTGTCAGTTGCATATTTTCCTAATTTTCCGAAGAAAATTGCGATAAATTAACAAACTTTGTACAAAGTGTTTACTTTGAATAACAATAAAATTGAGTATTCAAAGAGGTTATTTTTTGTTTTACATGTTTTTTTAGCAAAAGATCATTTATTGCCTCTATTAATGAAAATTGTTAGATCTTAACAAATTGCTAATAAGATTTTGCAGATTTGATTAGAGAAAATTATGAGTTAATTTAAGATTAAGTTTTCAACTAAAAAAACTAATACTAAAATTAAAGAAAAATACTATTACAATCCCTATTAGTCTCTTTCAGAATTATTTTATTTAAACATGTATAACACTGGCCGACAAAATTTGATAAAGGTCCGGAACCAGAGACCAGACCTAGTATACCCGAAGGTTTTTGCTGCGCTGAATCCGAATCCGACCTCAGAAAAAT
>NC_046662.1:42480409-42492445 GCF_010883055.1 Belonocnema kinseyi | reverse complement strand
GGTAGAGGAAATCGGGTTATGGGAGTCTCAGGTTATGGGCTCGAAAGTTACCGGGCTTGGGGGTGAAATTTTTCATATTTGAATCCGCCATATCTCGGCTATAAAAAATCTTATCAAAAAATTAGGCATCGCATTTTGAAGGTAAAGAGTAGTTCTTTACGATGCCATTGTCAGTTTTTGAAAAAAAAAATTTTTCGCGATGTTACGGGGCCTCGAACACATCAAAATAACGGGTTTTTGACCCTTTTAGGTTAGAATATCTCGAAAACTGAGGGTGATGGAATTTTTCTGAGGTCAGATTCGGATTCAGCGCAGCAAAAACCTTCGGGTATAGTAGGTCTGGTCTCTGGTTCTGAGAATTGTTGGCCTGTGTAATCTAAACGCCTTTCCCATTCATACATTAAATTTGACTTATTTCGAAGAAAAAATTATTAATATTATAGGTTAATCGATTTGCATCCAAAGCAAGAATCTTTTCCGATATTGCATCAATTTTCAATACTCTTGATTAAAAAACTTAATTCTTTTCGAATCAAGAAATCATTTGTATTTTTACATCAAATTTCAATTATGTCAATGAAAAATGTTTTACTGTAAAAAATAATATTTTCAAATATTATTCAATTCTAAAAAAATCGAAAATATTTTTATAAATCCTTTAGATAGTTTCAAAATATTACATGTGAAAATAAGCCATTCAAATTTCATCAATTTATCTGCGACCTATTTAATTTCTTGCTTAGAACTTTGTATTAAACATTTTTAAATTGAGGAAGGTTTTCTTAAACGAATAGAAAATTTGAAAAATGTTACCATTACAAAGCTTCCTCTATGATGGACTAAAGAGAATCTGGAAGAATTCAAGGCCATTTTCTTCATTTTGACAGATTTTTAAAAGAAAATTATAAAACTTTTTAAGGATTTTGGAAGGTTTTAAGATAATACAGCTTTTTCTTTAAGATTTTGTTGAAATTATTTCCTTTCTTGATTGAAAAATATTTCTTAGTTAGAAAATTAAGTTATTTTCTAAAATTGATCTTTTTTATTAAATTTGACTGTTTTTAATATAAAATAAAAATAATTTTGGTTAAAATATTAAGCATTACATTTTTCTTTCAGAATTAATCTCTATCTTTTAAATTTAGCAATTTGTTTGAAAATCAAGTTTTTTGCAGAAATTTTTATTTGGCATATCTTTAAAAGTATTTTTAAATTTTTCAAGATTCTTGGGAAAACTACACTAATGTGAAAATATATTTATATAATTTTCCTGGAGAAGAAAAATATTTCTCAAGTGTAACAATAAATTCAATTAATATTTAATTTATAAAAGGATGCTAATATTGATATTCTCTATGTTGTTTTTAATAATTAAAAAAGGTACTAAGTATAATATGGTTTTTCACATTCTAATTTCAAATGAGTCTACGTATTGAGAAACCTATTTTAATTTAAATGAACAAATTTCTTATAAGGTCAACTCAGCAAAACAAATTTTTAAATATTGAACAACATAAGTGTCTTAACGACTAATAATAAATTTAGGGAAACGCATTGTATGCTCATTTTTGTAAACAAAAATATTCGTCAATGTCGCAGTTATTCGGAACATATGCTTTCTTCAAATATTTGATTCCAGATCTCTAACTGTCTGAATAAACATTATTCAAGAACATAATTACTTATAAAGAATTATTAAATATTTAAGAACCTTCCTTTTACCCGTGCAGAAATTTCGATATGGCCCTGTTTGGTCCTGATCGGAGCCAGATCGGACCCAGATCGGGAATCCCGTTCAGGGCCAGTTCGGGATTCCTTATCGGTGCCCGATCGGTACCTGATCAGTCTCGTTATAATCCACTAATGAATTTCGCGAATAATGATTTCATTTTAGTAACCTGGAAACTAGTGAATGGTTCTCCCTTTTTGACGACCACTTGAAACTTTTAAATTTTCATTGAAGGTATTTTAAGTAAAATTAAAGCAGTATATAATATACGATCCTAATAAATGACAGCTTAATTTTTTGGCGAAAAGTATTTCTGGATATTGAGATTTTCTGTTTCCAAAGAAATTTCAGTTGTTACTTGAAGAACGAAAATTAACAGAAAATTACCTATAATTTACGATTCATTAAAATTTTGCTGTAAAAAAATTGACTTGAAAAAATTAAGCTATCATAGTAGTAAGGTCGTAGGTAGTAGGGTCGCTTTATTTTTTTAATATGCTAAGAAGCGATATAGACAAGAAAACTTTTACAAGAAACGAAAAGTTTTGAAGAAAATAGATCTGTTATTTATCATATTAGTTGCAGAAAATAATCAGTTTTTATTTTTATTAGGATTAATTCATTTTTGAGTAATGGACATTTTATAAGTTGAAATGCCATTATTTATGATAAACAAGAAAAGAAACATTTTTTAGCATTTCATGTTGCGCGCCAATAGCAACCAATTTGAAGCAGAGTTCCGAAATTCATTTTACGAAAAAGTAGCTTTAATGTATTTTTATATTTTATTTATTAATTAATAGTCAATAATCAATAGATCTTAAAATACACCCTACATTAAATTAAAAAGACCTTTTTGTTAACTAATAATTGAAAATAAAAGTACTTGATAATTCTCATCGTATAATAATGTTTGATTGATTTAATTATAAATATATTTATTTTCTCTAAAACTGACTTATCGCAGCCAGTAATTGATTTTCAACAATGATAGAATTAGATGAATATTCCGAACTTTAACAAAAAAAATAAATAACAAATATAAAAACTAATGAAAAACTTTCAGAAAATATATATTATTAACGAAGTATGAAATTTCCCAAATTTCAAATAACGAAAAGATGTTTAATTGATAACAAATAAAATCCCGTATTTAAAAATATCCAAAACTAAAATTCAACTACTTCAAAACCCAATATAAAATTTGAAACTGCTGAACATAGTTAATTGAGTATTAATTTATACGCTATTTATGAAATTATAAATAAGTCAAACAATTTAATTATTCATTAATTTATCATTTATTTATTCTTTTCTGTAAATTTAAATTTGGAAAATAGAAATATTATTAGGAATTTATCTTATAATTTGACAATTTTATATTTTAGGCCATTTTTTTTCACTAATTTTTTATTAAAATTTTTTTTTTAAACTTTTAAAGATTTTTCGAAATTTCAATTTTTAAAGATTTTAAAACTTCACTTTTAGAGCTTTAAAATTATTTCAAAAGTTTTCAAAAGCTGAAAAAAAAGTTCTTCAAATTTCTGGAAAAAGCTAGAAGAATTAAGGGTAATTTTTTTTAAATGTTGAATGATATTTAATAATTTTGAGCAAAATTCAAGTCAGTTACAAAAATTTTCAGGAATTTAAGATTTAATTTATCTTTTTGGCTTAAAATTGCATTAAAAGTTTTCATATTTTGTTAAAAATTCCTTACTTTGTTGAAATAATTTTAATTTTTAAAGCAAATTCGTCTTATTCAATGAAAATTAATCTTTTTGGATTGGAATCTAGTTCTCGATACGAATGTTATCTTTCTTGTTAAAAAATGTTCTATTTTATAAAAAATTGAACTATTCTGTATTTTGTTCAGAATTTACTTCTTTGATAGAGAAAAAGTATTTAGTTAAAAATTAGCTTTTTTCAATTGAAAATTAATTTTTTGGGTTTCAGCTTCTACTATTTCTTGAAAAATACATTACTGTGATTTAAAATTAATTTCTTTAGCTGAAAATTCGTTTCTTTTCATTTAAAACTTAATTATCTCAAATGAAAATCTAGCTATTGCAATCTTGATTAAAAATTCTAATTTCTAGTTAAAGTTAATTAATTTGGCTGGAAACTCGCCTTTTTCGTTTTGTTAAAAATTTATTTTTGAAACTGCAAATTCAACTATACTAGTTTTGGTTTGTAAAGTTACCTTTTTAGTTGAAAATGTGTTTATTTTATTAAAACTGTATCTTTTTTGGTAAGATGAAAATAAAAAAAAGCTATTTTGTTGAAAATTCTTTTTTGTATTTGGTTGAAAATGAGTCTTTTTTGGTATAACAGAAATCTTTTGAGTTAAAAATTAATTATATTTGTTACAAATTCATTTTTAGTGAATTTTCAATGAAAAATATGAATCGTAAACTAAAAGGATTAAATTTGCTACATAAAATGAAATAGTTGAATTTTCAGTTAGTAAAATAAATTTTCAAACAAAGAAATTAATTTTTAATTAAAAATATGAAATTTCAACTAATGAGAGGACTCTTCTATAAAAAGATGGATTTTCAACAAATACCTCAATTTTCTCCGAATATAGATAAATTTTTATCCACAAATAAAAGAGTTAATTTTACAGTAAAAAAATAATGTTCTCGAAAATTAAAGTACAATTTCAACGAAGAAGTATAATTTGCAACCAAGCAGATTAATTTTTAACAAGGTACATTAATTTTTAAACAATTTTTCATATTTTTAAGGACACTCAAGCAAAAAGATGAATTATTCACCAAAATGGTTAAATATTCTCATAGGAAATTCAAATTTACAATTAAATACAGGAATTTTAAACCAAGTATTTGACTTTTTACCTCAAGCAGTTAAATTTTGACCCAAACATTGCGAGTGGAATTCTCAGTTAAAAAAATTAGTTTTTCAGTTAAAAACACAATTTTGGAATTAATAATTAAGTTTGGAACCAAAAAAGGGGGTTCAACAAAACTAATGAATCATTAACCAAATAAATCAATTTTTAACAAAATAGTTCCACTTTAAACTGAGTAGTTGAATTTTCAACCAAAAAAGATAATTGTGCAACCAAAAAGGATTTTAATTTTATACCATAAATAGTTTGGTTAAAAAAAAAAAGACATGAATTTTCAACAAAATAGTTGCGATTTTCAACCATAATAATAAAATTAACTTCAACTTTAGTTTGTCGAAAATTCCCTAACTCTGTCAGGTTTTTCCTGACATATTCCTCGACTTTTTCCGCGAAAATTAAAAAATGTAATTATTATTAATAAAGAAATAAAATACGATTTCTTAATTTTAAATTCAAAATGTTCATAAATCCTCTTTAAATTCTCTTTTTGCAGCGAATCTTTCATAGGAAATCGATTTAAAATTTATCTTGTATTTTTTTCTGTGAGAAAACTAAAAATTACAGTAAAATCACCCCCGTATTTTTAGTAAATATTATTTAAAAATTTCCGTTTGACTAACCTTATTAAAGTACATTGTCCATAAATGTAAGGATAGAAAAATAGGAGATTAGTAAGAAAAAAGGAGTTTACAGTAGCTCATTTTTTATTTTAAACAACAAAATATAATTCACTCAGATTTCAAATAACAAATATCATAATAATTTTGCATTTTTCAAGCGATTAACTGGTACGTCCTGTGGGACTACTCGTTGGAAAAATCGTCGAATTTTTCCCTATCCAGGTGATCCATTACATCGTTGTTGATCACAAGGCTTGGCTGAAGCTAATCCTGTAGCCGATAAAAATTTAAGTAATTTAGAAGTTGCTATATTTATTTAAACAGAATTAAAACACAGTTTTTCCTACTTTACATGAAAACTACCAACAAGCTGGTCTAAGGTTTCTAAAAATATAATAAAAAACAAGACGAAGTACTGAAACAATGCAATCAATAAAACTTTGCGAAAATAAGCAATTATAGTTTTTGTTCCATGACGAATTTTTGAAATAATTCTGAATCATATTAAAAATTCTAAATACAGTTTGACTAAAAATTATTTAGACAATTAAAAGTATTTAACGAGCAGGTTTTACAAATACTTGCCAAGTAGAACTGCAGCAGTAAACAGCAAGACAGCAAAGGCGTACTTCATTTTTGAAAAATAAGAGAAATGTTAGTTCTGAAATTTCTTTTTAAGTTTTGAATTTTTAGAAAAATGCTAGAAAATATATACCCAGAATCTTCCTCTACTCTGTTATGAGTTGCATATATTAAGAAGGCTAAGTAGAACGAAAATATTGATTGATTCCAGATATCTAGACTTTAGATATTTTGAAAATTTCTATATCAATACATACGTAATATCTCAACATTCTGGGTCGAGGTAACTGATCTGGATAAAACAAGATCGATCTGGATGAAAATTTGTTGATAAAAAATTAGCTATCTAAATATCATTTAAATGTTTACAGTTGATACTAAACCGGCTAATCTAGGTCAGCAGGTGTAATAGTTTTCTCTCAAGCAGTTGAACACCTATAATTAGGATGAATAACAAGGATAATAATTTGTAAACTCTCTTGATTAATTAAAAAAAAATTTTGTCATTAACCAAAAGTCTGCCAGTGGGCACCGGGACATCCTTAAGAGATCCTTAGAATGTACCTCTATGTCATGTGACTTGATGTCTGTAGAAACCCGGGTAAAAATGATTCGACTTGAGTTCGACTTGAATTGCCCCCAATCAAAACATGTGAAAGTTGAAAATTTTGGCTTGAGCATGTCTCAGTTTTAAGACGGAGCCAGACTTTAATTTATGTCTTGAAGACTAGTGTCTATGTCTTGAAGACATAGATTTATCTCTTGAGTTGAATTTTTATGACTCCAACAGGAGCGGTTTATAACTTCGAGTGTGTACCTGCCCTAACAAAAAGGGTCATTCTGACTACCATAAAAGCTAATCTTTGTCAATTATTAAACAATATCTTATATTTTCATACACTATATATATTTAATCAAATTATTTACAGATTTTTATTTGTAATATACTAGTTTGACAATGATCCCGAAAATGTTGTTTATTTTTACGTATTTCTAACGGCTTAGGAAATCCTTCTAGAAAGATAAAATTCTTATTTTTTAAAGAAAAATTTTGAGGGTTATACTGGTTCACAGAATCAGCAGATTTTGACTTTTTTAAATTAAAAATAATTAATTTAATAATCACACATTTTTAATTCATCAATTTGAATTTCATTTATAAGCCGAAAAAAAGATCGACCATCTCAGCCAAGCCATGGCTCGTCTTGAGACAAGTAATCGTTATCTTAGCAAAGACAAGGCTTGTCTTGAGACCAGTAAACGCCATTTTACCAGTCGTGGACATGAAAGTAAGACAAAGGCCTATGTCTCGACTCAGTTTTGCGACACAGCCAGACAACGATGTCTTGGAGACGAACTGAAGACCTAACCAAGTCGAACTCAAGTCGAATTATTTTTACTCGCGGACAGTCGAAGTAATAAACCGCTCGTGTTGGCTTCATAAACATTCGGCTTAAGAGATAAATTTATGTCTTCAAGGCATAGAACCGTGTCTCCAAGACATAAATTGAAGTCTGGCTCCATCTCAAAACTAAGATATGCTCAAGTACAACTTTTTGACTGCAGAATGTCTTGATTGGGGACAATTTATGTCGAACTCAAGTCGAAGCATTTTTATTTGGGATGTCTGTCCGTTTGCCCGTCTACCCGTTAACACGATAACTTTGGTTAAAATAAACGAGTCAAATCGATCTGTGGCACACTTTATTTTACAATTTTTAAAAATAAATATTGAAAAATTTTGATTTAAGACCAGTAGACAGGAAATTAAGATAAAGATTATTGTTAAATTTACCTAGTCAAGAACCTTCACATTAAAAATAAACTCATCTTGTAATTTTGTTTATAATCGAACATTAGAAAAGTGATTTCTTCTTTACATTCAGTAATCCGAAATCGATCTTCGATATTAAACGTTTGTGTACTCCAAAAGAGTACTTAATAGATTTCAGAAATATTTTGGAGGTATTCCAACAGATTTAAAGATTTTAATTTTAAAAATTCGAAGACATTTTTAAGAGCTTTACAAATTCTTAAGAAATTTAAAACAATTTCAACAGATTTAAAATATTTTGGGGTATTTTAAAAGATATCAAGTAATATTTAATAGATTTAAATATTTTAAGGTGATTTTAAAGGATTTTTAAAGATTTAAGGGTTTTTTTGAAGATTTTAAGACATTCTCAAGAGAGTTACAGAGATTTTTAAAGAGATTTTATATAATTTGAAAGCATTTTCAAGATTTGACGTGATTTAAAAAAATTACATGAAATTGTTACGCAATATAAAAATATTTCAAAGTATTTAAAATATTTTTTTATTTTGAAAATGTTGGCATCTTAAAAAATTTACTCACAAGAAGCAAGGTATTTCATAAGATTTCTCATAGATTTAAAAATATTTCAAGGTATTTCCCAAGACTTTATAAAATATCAGAGCTTTCAGGATGTTTTGAAAGATTTCAAAGAGCTTTAAATATATTTAAATAATTTGAATGTACTTTAAAGTTTTAACAGCATTCAAAATGTTGTTAGAAACAAATTTTTGGATTTCAGTCAAAAATCAAAAACTCAAATTTTAATGTTACAAAAAATAGAGAAACATGTAAAACTCCGTTTTGGGGTCAAACTATGCAAGATACAAAAAAAGATGAATAAACAAAAATTGTGACGCTTAAGCAAATCTACAAACTTGATAAGAATCACTTATATTTGAAAGCGTAATTTTGGTTTTATTCGTGAAAAATAACATTAAAAATAAATGAATAAATAAAAATTTGTGAAAAACCGAGAAATTCATATAATTTATATCTGAAAGCATTTTCAAGTTATCGTGTTCACAAAAAAGTATGACACCCACATATGATGACATGCATACTCTCATTTACACATCTGCACACATACACAGAGCAGAACATTGGTGAAATTCAAGGTTTTAAAAAAGTAATTGTTAATGAAATTTTTCTGCGTGAAATTGGTAATTATTTACTTGCTCTTAAATGGTTGGATGTATTTTGCTAATCTTTTAAATGGTAATTGTGAACTGAAAATTAATTAATTAAATTTGTTTAAAAAAATATAAATGATTTTTATTATGATCAAGTATAATATCAAGAGCTATTCTCAACATATCTGAAGTTGATTAAAAAAAACGAACTCATTTTACTGAAAAAAGATAATATTATACATTTTTAAATTAATTTCGTTTAAACAAATAACATTAATTATCTGAAATGAAAAAATTGCACAAGAAAGGTATAAGCAAGATATTTATTATTGTCCTTTTGTTAAAAAAAACGAAATAAATCTATTTGAAAATAAAGAATTTATGCATTTGTTAAAATAATTAACAAATGGTCCCTATTTTTTATAATATATATAGAAATTTTTGTCTACAGATTTCCACTTCGAAACACACATATAGAGTAGCTATATATCATTTTCACTGAAAATCTATCTTTTGTTAATTATTTTGTTTATAAATTTATGAAACATTTTTAAAATATTTGATACTGCTCGACTTTTTTAGAAGTTTTACAAGATTTAGTTTGAAAACAAAATTCAATCAGTCGAATATTTTGGGCTAAGTGTTAATTTGTCCACGGACACTTCATTTGGCCCCACTGTGCCATGTTACGCGCTCATTGCGACTCATTAAAAGTTTTTATGTATTTTTATTTTTCATGTAATGCGTTATGAAATAAAGGTTGATATTCAATGATCAAGAATAAAAAAATTGAATCAAAAATTATATTTATTTACATTTGTTTCAATAAATTGTTGATATTTAAAACAAATTACGGTTATTGTGAAAATAAAAAATCTATATCCAACGAGTGTCCAGTTTACAATAAATATTTAAAAAATTAGCAAAGTACATCCAACGAATCGATAGTAAATAAATAAGGACCAAATTATAGCTGAAAAATGTTATCAAGAATAACTTTTGTAAAACTTCGAATTTCACAAAACCCCTCACATAATATTTTTCATTTATTTTCATGAACCGAATAAAGTAATTTCCGCGAAAAAGTTCGATAATTGCAAAATAGGTGGCTCAGTAGGGAGATTTTGACACACATTGTTTTAGACATAACATTACGACTATCTCTAGAAGGTTAAAATAAGAGGGCCAAATCGGCAATCTCAGAAAGTCGACTCGATCATCTCGGACCATCGCCTCAGTTATCTCAAGCTGGCTGACCCGGTTAGCGTGAAGGTTTGATTTGGACATCTCGGAGGGTCGATTTAATTATCTCAGTCATTCGACTCGATCGTATCGTATGGTCGATTCAATTATTTCAGATAGTAAGCGTCCTCATTTTGAATAGTCGATTTGATTATTTCAGAGGGTCGACTTGATTATCTTGAAGTATCAATATACATATTTAAAGAGGGAAAATTCGATTATCGTAGATGATCGATTCGAAAATCTGAAATGGTCAAAGGGACTATTTATGATAGTCAAATATATATTTTTGAGGATTGTGAAAAACACGCCAATGAGCAATAGAAACTGCACATGAGTGAAAACGCATTTTAATCACAATTAATTCGATTTAATTAACTTAATTTGGATCACAAACATTTAAAGCATTCGTTTAAACTTAATCTAAAAATTAATATTAAATGCTAAATACTTAAATACTGATACTGCAATACTTAAATGTTTACAAACATCGCTTACCAGCTGATTTTCTGCTTTGGGATCCTCCGCAAAAAATATACCCTAGAAAAAATTAAATACTGAATAAATAACTAATAATAATAATAAATAAAGATGAAGCTGCAACAACAAAAATACTTTTTAATAAAAAATTATTAATTTCAAACAAGATTCACAATCAAAAAGTTAAACTATCAAAAAACAAGAATAATTTTCTACCCTAAAAGACGAATTTTTAACCGAATATATGTGTTTAAACTATACTGAAGGATATTTTTATTTTAGAAATTGAAAGTACATTATTTAGCCTTTGGGCTCTTTCCTTTTTTTTGTAAACTTTCTCAAATCCAGAATCTTATTAAAGTTTTCCTTAAGCAAGGAAAATAAACAGAAAGCACGTTTTTGTCATAAAGTGAAATTACTTTAGTGTACCAAGGCTTAGGATCCTCTAAGATGCCTCATTCGGTCTGGAGGTCAGTCTTATTGTCTAGCCGAGGTACAGTTACCCGTCTGATGCTGTGACCCTTGCTCAAGGATCACTTCTCTGATAAGTACAACGTTGCCACTTATTTCCAAAATGTTTATGAATTCAAAATACGAAGTGGCAACAGGGTAAAACAGGCACTACTCCTGAAAAGGGCCTGGGGTAGAAGGGGCTAGAGGGCTAGTACTCTGAGAGACGCGCTCGGTACAAGACGAGTTCGTCACTATTTTGTCATCGTGATATGGAACCTTCAATTTTCTTTTGTAACACCGATTTTTGAAAACTTGATACATTTTTTTATCCTTATGTTTTATAGTGTGTGAAATAAATGTAATTATAGCAACACGGGACTTATTTATTTTGCATGCGTTTTAATCCTTGAACAGAACTTAATACAGTTTGATAGAAGTAATTGTTATTAACTTTTAACAAACAAAACATGGTCCTTCGAGCCGGATTTTTTGCTAACTAGCAGTGAACTTTTAATTAAACTTAACTCGGTACTAAACTGTGAAGTGATTTGTGATTTAAAGTGAAACTCTAGTGGACATTGACTGAACAGAACAGAACCGGAACTTGTGTATCGGACAGAGATAGTGAGTGTTCCAGTGACCGAGTGATTGACAAGTGACAATTGTTGGATAAGTGACTATAGTGAAGACAATTAAGACATAAATATTTTGGATGTTAAGCACATGGAGTGCTATTAACTACGAACTAACACCGTGCCCAGAGATCCAGAGAGGAGTTGAATCTACAGCAGTACATTTCTTCATTTCGGTGAGTCTCCAAGTCCACTTTTTCATTTCCTTGAATTCAAACTTTCAACTTGCGTCTGGTGTAGGTTCACTACCCGCGCGAATGCAGAATTTCGAATCTCTTTACGAAAAATATGATACTGTACAAACCGCAATTGAACAATGGTTATAAATAACGAAATTATGAGTGAATCACACGCGGAGGAGCGTGAAGAATTCGAAAGTACATACTTTGATATTCTTACTCAGGTTAGGGATTTTATTGAGCAATGTAAGGTCGACTCTGCGATACGAATTCAAAATAATCATTCAGATAGATCGTCCCG
>NC_046662.1:42424537-42480309 GCF_010883055.1 Belonocnema kinseyi | reverse complement strand
CATAAAGTGAAATTACTTTAGTGTACCAAGACTTAGGATCCTCTAAGATGCCTCATTCGGTCTGGAGGTCAGTCTTATTGTCTAGCCGAGGTACAGTTACCCATCTGATGCTGTGACCCTTGCTCAAGGATCACTTCTCTGATAAGTACAACGTTGCCACTTATTTCCAAAATGTTTATGAATTCAAAATACGAAGTGGCAATAGGGTAAAACAGGCACTACTCCTGAAAAGGGCCTGGGGTAGAAGGGGCTAGAGGGCTAGTACTCTGAGAGACGCGCTCGGTACAAGACGAGTTCGTCACTATTTTCTCATCGTGATATGGAACCTTCAATTTTCTTTTGTAACACCGATTTTTGAAAACTTGATACATTTTTTTATCCTTATGTTTTTATAGTGTGTGAAATAAATGCAATTATAGCAACACGGGACTTATTTATTTTGCATGCGTTTTAATCATTGAACAGAACTTAATACAGTTTGATAGAAGTAATTGTTATTAACTTTTAACAAACAAAACAATATGAATTTTCAAAATGTAACCCTTACAACGATTTCAGATTAAGCTTTACCTGTTACAACTCTATTGAATCTTGTTTTGTTCCGATGCAAAAAAATTCCAATTTAACATGACATAGTCAAATATTGAGATTAAAAATAATAATTTTAACAATAAAAATGGATTTTCAACAGTTTTGCAATATTTAACAAAACAGATAAATTATTTGCCGAGAGCATTAATGTTCCACCAAAAAGTCAAATTTTGAACAAAATTATTTAATTTGAACTAATTTGAACTTTCAAATAAAAAAATTCAATTTTTTACCAAAAATGCAATAGTCTTATTTTAAGTCTAAAAAATTATTTTCAACCAAAAGTGAAATGAATTTTCATCAAAATCATTTAAGTTTCAACCAGAGATAAAACTTCAAAAAAAAAATAAATTGTTAACAAAATTCTTAATCAAAAAATAGAACTATCAACAAACAAAGATAATGTTTTACACAAAATAGAACTTTTTAACCAAATATATTAATTTTCTACAAAATAGTTGAATTTTCAACAAAAAAATGGAATTTTTGACCAAGAAAATTAATGTTATATATCAAAAACGTCATTGTAAAAGATTTACTTTCAATCTAGCATGAAACAAATTTTCATCCAAATAGTTAAATTTTCATCCAGTAAAATTAACCTTTAACTACAAAATGAATTTTCAGCAAACAATTAGCATTTTTATTCAAAAACTAGAATCTTAAATCAATTGGAATTAAGTTTGTATCAAGAGTATAATAGTAACCTGTGAAATAAAAATATGGAAAGTAGCACAAGGCCACTTTCTATTTTAAGATTATTAATTATAATAAAATTTTCAAAAAAGTTTTGGTTTCAAACAGAATTAATAAATACAATTCAAGTTTCAGATAAATCGATTAATCCTAGAATAACCAGTGAGTACTGAAATAATGATAATCTACTGCAAACTTATATTAACTTCAAAAATATTAGAATTAAATGTCTCAAATGTCACATCAATTATATAAAATATTAATATTCCTATTATAGTGTAGAAACCTCTTTTCTTGGCGGATAACATCACGGTATTTCAATCAGGTGGCCTTTACATTTATTTATTTTTTTAAATTTGTTGTAATTTTTAAATATTTTTATGAGAATCAGACTAGCAATAAAATCAAAGAATTTTTAACTATGTCTGGCTCTCTAAATTTTCACCCTCTAACTTTGACCATTCATTTTTATTCGTGTGTAAAGTTTGTAACTTTATTTTCACTTATAAACCACCCTTCTTGTTAAAAACTTTACATTTTAGCCCCCTCCCCTTCTGCCAACTTTTACCGTGGTCTAGGACAATTAGCGCTAGGCACCTTTTTCTTTTAGAACTACACCACTGTGTTTCTCCTTTTCAGAAGTAAGCTGATCGGATGACTTTTTGTAACTCATCATCCACTTGATGTTGGTATAGTGGTAGCGCATTAGACTTCGGGCTAGCTGCCAAGGGTTCGATTTTCGCTTTTAAAATTCGACAGTCATCTATTCCTCTTCCCCAAAACTGTATAGATTCTGCGCTACATCACTTGCAGAATATAAAACACAAATTATTGACACAACAGATTATGGGCCCAGTTTGGAGGCGTTGAACCAATAAATCCTAATCCTAAATTTTTGGCTCAATGGGAGGAATGTGAACTGTTCATTGACTGATTTTTACTTGTAATATTCAACTGAATCGTTGTAATAGAGTGTCAGTTCGCTAAGTAGTAACTGAAGCAAAGTTGCTTCTAAAAGAGTAATTGTCTGTCCGCGCCAATAAAGATCTTTATCCGTCCTACTCCTGAAGGTCGGCATTAGAGTCGCGTGGGTTCCTCATATTCAACCAGGCAACCTTGTCGATATATAATCTCGGCGTTAAGCCATAAAAGTTCACAGTTTACTTTTTCTTAACGAGTCTTTACACTTTCATGAATGCTTAACGAAATTGGTCATTTTCTTTTAGAATGTCAGACAAAAAATTTCTACAAAGTACAGAGAATAATTAAATATAAGGTTCAAGAAATTATTTAATGATTTTATGTTATCAAGTAAAATAGCCTCTTTTCAATTAATTCTAAATCAATGTGACGTGGTGCATGGTGCAAGTCACTTTTTCTTGAAGACCTGGTCGCGCCAAGCTACTATTTTCAACAAAATAGTTGAATTTTTAATCACAAAAGATTTTCTAACGAAGGAGATAAATTTTCAACACAAAAATAAAAATAAAACAATAATTGTTTTTGACTAAAGAGTTGTATTAACAACCCAATAGATAAACTTTCAGTAATAAAAGAAGATTTTTCCATACAATAGTTTAAGATTTTACCAAAGAATAGAATTTTCAAGCCAAAAAGACTTTTTTAAAAACATTTTGATTTTTAACAAAAACGTTATTTTACAACCAAGAGAGTTAACTTTCAACCAAGAAGGATGACGCTTCTATCATAAAAGATTAATTTTCAATTCAAAAGGATGAATTTTTTAACAACATAGTTGAACTCTCGACGAAAAATGATGATTGACAAAATATTTAAACCTTAAAAAAATAATTAAAACTTAAACAAAATAGATGAAATTCTAATCAAATAGTTCAATTTTCGACACAAAAAGATCAATTCTCAATCCAGTGTTCGCATTTTCGAACTTAAAAGATTCAAATTCAATCAAATATTAAAAATCTTAAGAAACAAAACACACATTTTTTAGAAGACAGTTTGATATTCATCAGAAAATTTATTTTTTCACAAAAAAGGGTAACTTTTTAACCATTAACGATATATTTTTAACAAAAGGGTAAAGCTTTAAAACTCAAAAGTAGAATTTTTGACAAAACTGTGTACTGTTGAATAGAAAAATAGTAATTTTTAACAAAAATGTAATTTTGAATTAAAAAACAAACATTTTTAATAATATAGTTGAATTCTCAAACAAAAAGTTAAATTTCCAACAAATGATGATAAATTTTTACCCAAAAAATATGAGTTCTCAATAAAATATATGCATTTTCTACCAAATAATTGAATTTTCTAATTTACATAGTTGAACTTACAAATAACAAGTTGGATTCCTAACCAAAAAGTTAAATTTTAAAGAAAAAAGATTAATTTTCTGCTTAAAGACAACTTTACAATTTAAAAAAATTAAAAAATTCAAACAAAATTGTTAAATTTGCAACCCAAAAATTAATTTTCGAACAACAAAATTATGGCTCTATTAAAGAAGAGGAATTTCGAACTTATCTAATATACAGGATAAGGTTTAAAAAAACATGGAATAGTCAGCTTTTCATATGAAACAACATTAATCAAAAACAATGTATTTTTAATATTAATAAAGTTGTTACATTTTCAAACAAAGGGAGGATTTTTCAAATAAACTATTTAATTTTAAAGTCAAAAAGACGAAATATCTACAAAAAAGTTGAATTTTCAACTCAAAAATATGATTTTTTTATGAAATCGTTAAATTTTCAACCCAAAAGCTTGCATTTCTATAATCATGAATCATTAAAAAAACAAATTAATTTTGCTATAAAGTAATTTAATTTCAAGTCAAATAGTCAACTTTTCAACCAAAAAAGATGAATTCTCGACAAAGCATCTAACAGTGGATATTTGAACCAAACAATTTTATTTTTAATCAAAAAGGATACATTTTCAACCAAGTACATGAAGTTTTACCTGAAAAACAGAAATTTTTAACCGAAAATTAAATAATTTAGTGTTAAGTTTAAAAATTATATTTTTAAGAAAACATGAAACGAATTGTTTTAAGAATAGTTAAAGAGTTGAACCTTTAAAAAGATGTTGATTTCTTAAGTATATAGTTTCATTTTTAAACAAAAGAATTAAATTTTTAAACAAGTAATAGAATTTTTATCCTAAAAATAAGAATTCAGAACCAAAAATATAATAGTGCTTTTTTAATGAAAAATAAACTAATACCTAAAAAGATAGTTCGATTTTTTTATTGGGCTTAAGTTCTGAATGACATCTTAGTTTTGAACGTTATTCCCATTTATAAGCGCACCCCCATCCCCTTGTTTACAACATTATTTTTTCTTTCTTTCCCCATCAAACTGTTAACGAAGTTGAGGAAAAGTAGCAGTCTTTTTCAGACATTATAGCGCTATGAAAAACAAAATGTTAATAAATTTTTTGTTGTAAAAATATTTTCTTCGCTTTGCTGGGAATCGAACCACAGAACTTCCGACTGCCGTTCAAGTTGTTTTCTCTTATGATAATATAGGTTCCTTAAAAATTTTAAATACGTAATACCAGACGAAATAATTATTGCATTTATGAAAAACAATTCTTTTTTTGATCCCTCTTGTAGCCTGAGGGAAAAACACCTGACCAGCTATTCGAAATTCTGTAATTCAATTCCCAACGAAACGAAGATCTCTCTTCGGAAAAAATAAAAAAATTTCAACTTATAGCTCCATCTCTGAAAAAGGCGTTAAGATTTTCTGTTATTCTTTGGTGGCACATCCAGATTATAAGACAAAAATTATTGAAAACACAGGTTATGGGCCCAGTTAAGAGACCAGTAAGATTCATGAGAGTGTAATGTAATCGTCCAAATTTTCGATCTCTGGTTTTAATGGATCATTAAGTTTCGACACTTACAGAGTCCGAATATCATACAATTTTTTTGGTGTCTTTCTGTCTGTCTGTATGTTTATCTGGATGTATAGTTACCTGAATTTTATAGTCACGCTAACTTTTATAGGATTTGTCGAATCGAGTCAGCCTTTGATAGACTTCTTAAGGTTCCCTAAATCAAGGTTAAATTCGCTAAGCAGACATTTCCAACCCAAATGAAAAAATTTAGAGCATTTTCAAACTTTGAGATTTTTGTTCTTCAAATTTTAGAAATTTGTGTCAAAGTTTTTTATAGACGGGTAGAAAACTTGCAAATTATTACAATAAAATTTTTAATTTCGATGGAAATTATAACTTACTTTTGAAAGTTTGGAGTATGTTCAAAGAAATAGAATAAAAAAGTTTCTTCGGATAGATTAGAAAATTTAATTTAAATTATTCACTAGATATTAAATATATTTAGAAACTATCTGTTTTAAAATTTTCGATTAGACGAAAATTCAAAAAGTTAGAGCTTTTTCAAAATATTATTAACATTTTTTATGAGTTTTAGACATTGTTGTCAAATTATCTTGATTAAGTTTTTAAATAGGACAGAAATTATCGAGCGTGAAGCACGAGTTTCGTAATGAAAATGAAATTTCAGTTATCACGAGATACGTGATACGTGATAAGAATGTGTTCTTTAAAGCAGACAGAGCTTTAACAAAAGAGAGTTCACAATCACAAAATTACAGTAGTCGATCCGTTGACCTTTGATTTTAAAAGGTCTGTGCACGGATGCGGGAGAAATGCAAAGACCAAACGTGGAGTGCGAGAGCCATCAGTCGCGCGCCGTAGGTGCGCTCAAACTCTCGAGCGAAGCACTTTTAATAAAAGAGAATTCACAATTATAAAATTACAGTGGTGGAACTTTTGAGTCTTAATTTTAAACGGTTTGCGCAAGAATGTGCGAAAATATAAAGACCAAGCGCGTAGCGCGAGGTAAGTACACAATCAAGCGCGAAGCGCGAGTTAAACTCGTCATCAAACGCGAAGCATAAAAATCAAAAGTCACGCGCATTTTTTTCATTATAATTGCATTAATTGCCATTTTTTGATGAACGTAAGGGATGTGAGGAAGAATGAAATCCAGTCTTAAGTTAGTGGCTTAATTTAGCAAAATTATCTTAGCGTGTAGTCGGTGCGATGTGCAGTGACCAGTATTAAATTAGCTAACGAAAGCCACCGGAGCGAGACGCGCCTAGGTTAATAAAAGAATATATCCATATGGCGCACTCACTAGCGGGTTTCCGGGTCGGCGATGATGCCCTCTACCGGTCTCGTGGCGATGCACAATCAGCGAAGCATGCTCATAATGACCATTACAGTCCATCCGACTCGCTACCACTGTAATGGCTCGTGTCTACTAAACTCTTCCTAAGACCCCCAACTATCAGGGTCGAAGTCTTTCCTATTCATATTTTGAAAATCCTCTACACAAAAGCAACTAGCATAGATTCAGCATTAATAAAATAATTTATTCCACGCAATTGTGCCTTGAAAAATTGGTTCCAAAATACGGCGATAAACGTTAATAATAATAATAATTTCGATCCCTGAGCCGGTACCCCTGGAAAATTTTTTTTACACCTTCAATGAGGTTCTGGTGGTTCGGAACCCACCTTAAGCTGTAGGTCCTCCCATCGTTCACTTGGCTGCGAAACTAGTTCGCCAATGATGGGTAAAATTGGCTTTGGCGAATATTTCAGGGCACACTAATTTCATCAGATCACTTGATAGCATTAAAAATCCTTCTGTGACTGATGATATGTACCGGGACAGTCAGGTGAAAACTATTTTAAAAAAAATAAAAATCCAACTCTAAACAAAAATTCCTTCGAAATGTTGGGCAGTAACGATCTTACGCCTCAGACATCATTATAAATAATAATAATTACTATTATAATAGTAATAATTGAAAATAAAATAAATAATAATCTGCGAATTAAATCATTTATTTCTTTGCTCTTCCACATTGCGATGCACAATTTGGAAAAATAGACATTTTTGGTTCGAAATAACATACAGCCCACAAATTTTAACCGATTTGGAGCCAAAAAAATATTTTAAGCTGATAAGATTTCTAAGAGAGTTATCAAGGCTCATTTTGAAATCAGGCTTTCATTTTTTATAAATAAACAAATATGACGAAAAAACGGCTATTTTTCTATTTGACGTTGCCGGTACTCGTAAATAACATGAAAATGGTTGAAATCGCCTAATTTTCATAGAATAACATTAGGCAAAGATATTTAAATATTACATAACAAACAAACAAACTCGGTATAAACAAAATATTTGTTGAAAGAATGTTTTTTACGATTTTCTATAATTTTACGTTTTATTAAGTTATATTGCAAGAAATTTGCATAAAAACAATAAACTGATCAAACAATTTCTTCTTGAGAATATAATTGTTATTATTATCAACAAATTTAATAAACAAATGCATTACCGATAATAATCTGCAGAGGAAATTTTTCATTATTATATTCTTTATATCCAAATTTCTTGCAATAAAACTTTTAAAAACTTTAAATTATAGAAAAGCATAAAAAACATTCTTTGCATAAATAATTTGTTTATGCATTTTTTTGTTTATTAAATAATATTGAAATAATTCCTACTAGTGTAACTCTATGAAACTTGCAAGATTTGACTTTTATGTTATTGATGAGCACCGGGAACGTCAAATAGAAAGAATGGAAATTTTTTCAGCAGAACTGTTATTCATCAAAAATTAAAAGTCTTTTTTAAAATTGAGGTTCAAAAACTCTATTAGAAATCTTATCAGCTTTTTCGAATTTCTTTTTATCCAAATCAGTCACAAATTGCCAAATTTTGCAGTTAAGAGTGTTTTCCCCGAATTTAGCAATAATTATTTCAAAATTTACGAACAATAAAAAAATTAATATTCAGGTGTATCTTCTCTTCATGATGCAAACGATATAAAACAGCTCGTTTTTTTATTTGCTGCAGTTTACGTGTTTTTTTCAAATAACGGCAGATTTTGAATCGAATTTTATAATAGTTCCATTATTAAAATCAGCATTTAATTTATGAAAAAAAAGTTTTTGATAAAAAGGATTTTTTTTACAAGAAAGTCAAGAAGAGAACATCCTGGCTTTGTTGCTGTTCCTCCTTGCTCTAGTTTTTTTCATGTTTATTTTTTTTGCCTTAATAAGGGTGCTGTATGAGTGTCGAAACGTTGGTGAATATTTTTTACAAATATTTGTTATCTGTATTATATAATATTAGAAATAAAAATGACAAAAGGAATAAAAAGTAGGAAGGAGATTTGGTTGGTTGCCTTCTCATTTTTCTATCCTCTTTTTTAGTTTTGTGCAAAAAAGAACATTTTTTCTTTTTTTTCCTAATGAAAAACTTGTTATCTTTCTTCAAATTTCAATACGAACACTTAATAGTGGTTGTTCAAATTTGGTTATTGGATTCTTGCTTTTATTTTCAGAAATTCCGCACATTAATTAATTTCTATTCTACTTTGTATAGCAACAGGTGGAGATGAGACCTCTTTAATGAATATTTTATGACTCTCTTGCAATAATAATGAGTTCACTATCTTTATTCGTTTGCTTGCAACCCATAGTTAAAGGGGTTTGCGAGTGGTCAGCGGTCGTCCATTACGAAGTAGGTCTCGCGCGTTACTATAATGGCAATCATGTTAATTATTGTAAGGAGATCCATGTGCGGTTGCACATGTAGTAGTAACGGCGTGTGCCACCATTAGGTTGAGCAGTTACCGTGAACACACGCTATTCATTTCTATAAGAGACCGTCCAAGCCAAGGAAGAATGAAGAATGAAGAAGCAAGGAACAAAGAAGAAGAACCCTGGAGAATGAAGCCAGTTGGGGGGAGGAAGCAGGAAGGATGACCGAGCGAACTATAGAAGTGCACGTTCCACCCCTCCATGTGTGTATCCTTCTGTTTCCTGCTTAAGGTAATTATCGGTTATGCTCCAGCATCTTGGGCCCCAGGGGTGGTTGGCCTTCGACCCTTTGGTATATCCTCTACACTCTACAGTCTACATTAAAGTCTCTTCTTTTTCATGTTCTCCACATGTACTTGAACCAGCACGAGTTGCGAGAGGAACGAACCTAGTGTGTACAAATACGGTGGGTAAAAAAATTAAGGATGTCCTTGAGACGGTTCCGGGACATACCTGAGTTCTCTTTTGAAACATGTTTTTTGGACATATTAGGGATGCTCTCAAGACGTCTAAGCCCAGTGGGCGACAAAATTCAGGATGTCCTAGAGACAACTTTGGGACATCCCTGAGAAGTCTGTCGGACCTCTAAGACATCTTTTGAAACTTGTCTTTAAAGCATCCTAGGGATGCTTTCAAGACTTCTAAGCCCAGTGGGCAAAAAAATTCAGGATGTCCTAGAGATGACTTTGGGACATCCCTAAGACGAATGTGGAGAGATGTTCTTGAGACGTATAATGTTAGTACGAAGAATGTCCCGAGAATGCCTTAGGTCTTTGGGACAGGGGTCTCCAAGGTAGATCCTGTATCTGCTAGTGACCCCAGGCCAATAGGTCACGAGTAGGCATAAAACCATGAACATCTCCAGAACGTCACTGGGACGTTCCTTGGACGTCCAATGTCAGTCCAATAAACGCCTCTGAGACGTCTAATGTCTTAAAGACGTACTAAAGACATAGTTCTTTCTCGGGACATCTTTCGTACTGAGATTAGACTTCTTAAAAACATCCCTAGGATATACGAAAGACATGTTTCAAAAGACGTCTTAGGGAGGTCAAAAAGACGTCTGTAGGACATTTAAAATTTTTTTGCTAATTTTGTCCGATCTACTCAGTTTTTATCTAGAACTGTCAAAGCCCTTTACCTGATTAAAGCTTCTGGGAAGCCTTAAAATCAAGAACCTTATTTCTATTCGAAACTTCACGCTGTCATTGAAAATTATGAAATGAAATAATGACAGTTAAAAATTTAATTTTGAAATTCAGGTTTCTATTACCTAATATTAAAATCATGATCAATTTCAAAATCCATAATAACAAATCTTCCAATTTTGCAAGTTTAAAAAATTGTTAAATGAACTTAAATGTTTGATTAAGTGATTATATCTAACAGATGTACAAAAAATAAATAAATTGTAGTTTTTACAATCTGTTAATACTAATGCAAAGAATTTTTTCCATTCAGTTGGGATAGCGTTTCTCAAAACTTTTCTAATAAAAGTTGAATATTACTCTTTATTTTTAATAAAAATGTTAAACTCTACAGTTTAAGCCGCTTTAACTTTATAACATTCAATGTAGTTTAAAATAGAATCAAATAAAAAATTCTTCGAGCCCTTCCAACTAGCATTTTTTTCGGGGGTCCTACATTTCCTCTCAATTCCCCGTTGAAAAAAATTGGCAAATCTCGAGACCCGTGCTTTAGGAAATCTTTAGGACATCTTTGGAATATTAGAGGTTTCAAAAATTTTATTGGGTTGACATTGAGCGTTCAAGAAACGTCCCAAGGACGTTCTGAGGATGTTCTTGGTCAGCACGAAAGATATCCCTTGAACGTTCTATGTCTTCACGACATCTTTAGGACATATTCATGACATCTTAAGGACATTAGAAGTCTTAGAGACGTTTATTTGACAGCCATTGGACATACTAGGAACGTCCCAAGGATGTTCTTTGGATGTTCGTGGTTTCCCAATGGACACACAAGTCCTAAAGTTGTCCTATAAACGGATTTTCATAGACGTCTTGGGGAAATCCTGAGGACCTCTTTAAGACATGACAAGAGCTAAAGGATTTCCTACAGATGTCCAGTCGCATTACATAGAGGTACATTGTGAGGATCTCTTAATGATTACCCGGAGCCCATTGGGCTTCCAGTGGGCATGAGTGTCCCAAGACGTTTTTAGAACGCCCTAAAAACGATCTACGTCAGGAAAAATAACATTCTTAAAATATACAATGTTCCAAAGACGTTCTTAGGACATATTTGGAATATTAGACGTTTTTTGGATGTTTTTTATTCTAACTCATAACATTTTTTGGACGTTCTAAAAACGTCTTTTAAACCTTACTTCCTAAAACCTTCTTTAAGCTGTTCTAAAAACGTCTTTAAATTTCGTTCCAGCTGGTTTTGTGCCTACTAACGAACCTTTAACATCCGAAAAACAGACGTTTTACGTTCCTAGGACGTCCAATGTCAGTCCAATCAACGTCTCTGAACCGTTTAATGTCCCAGAGATGTCCTAAAGACGTCTCAAAGACATATAACGTTCTCGAGGCATCTCTCTTACTGACTCCAGACGTCTATAGAGCATCTCTAAGATGCCCAAAAGACATGTTCTAAACGACATTTTAGGGATGTCTCGAAGACGTGTCTAGGGCATCCCTAATTTTTTTAAACTGAAGCTTGGAAAATTTTTAGTAGAGGATTTTTATCAGTATGGAGGTGAAAATTGAGAAATTAAAAGAAAAAGATTAATTTTGCAATTAGCAATTTGAGAATAAGATACTCTGAATCATATTTTTTGTATTCCTGGCTTATGTAATGTCGTTCCTGGACTACGTTAAAAAATTGTACGGCTTTTCTTCAGTTCTTCAACAACTGTGGCTCTTTATTAACAGGTGGAATGATCTTGAAAAACAGTTGGTCTATCCTAAACTGAGAGAATTTTTAAGTGTAGTTTTTACAACTTATTTTTTCGTATAGACAAAATTCTATGATAAATGGATCTGTAGTTGCAAAAAAAATTTGAAAATATATAGAAATAACTAAAATTAACTTTCAACAAATTAATATTTCTCACTTGAAAAATAAATAACAGATTATCCAAATTGTTAAATCGTCAAGATAAAATACAATTATTTTTTTATCGAAAAAGAAGAATTTTTAACTAAAAAAGATCAATAATAAAAAACGAAAAAGTTACATTTCGAGTTGAAAAATTAATTTTCAATCAAAAAAAGCTTTTCTACTAAAAAGTGAAATTTTTAATCAAAGACATACCCATTCAATAACAAAAAAATTAACAATGTAGATAAACTTTCACCCAAGTAGTTGAACTACTAATTAAGAAAACTTATTTTTTAACAAAATAGTTAACTTTCCAAATAAATACATGACGCTTCAACTAAAAATACAAATCTTAAAGAAAAAATTATTTATCAAAAAAGTGATTCAGCCAAATCAACAATCAAAATAGTTCAACTGTTAACCGCAGAAATAAAATTTCAAATAAAAATATAAATCTTAAAAAAAAGATTTATTAACAAAGTGATTCAACCAAATCATTAAAACAAAATATTTGAATACTCAAGCAAACAAGAATAGTTTTTAACCAAAAAATGAATTTTTTAACAATAAATCAGTTTTTACGAAAAAAAGTTGATTTTCAATCCAAAGAGATAAAATTTCTCTTTAAACAGATAAATTCTCATTTAACAAAAAAAGTTAAATTTTTATCCAAAATGATTCCAGTTAACCTTTCAAGATCAAAATATGAATTCTTTAACAAATAATAAGCTTCTATAAGAAAATTGAATTTTAAATCCAAACAGACGAAATTTTTCAATTAAAAAGGATGATTCTTTTAACAGAATAGTTGAATGCTCTACTAAATAGTTGCATTTTTTTCCAAAACAGAATTTTCCAAAACAGAAAAACAGATTAAATTCGTACTAAAAAAGATGGATTTTCAATAAAAAACAATTTTTCATTATTTCAACTTTTATCCAGAAAAGATATCATTTTCCAACATCAAAATTTAACTGTCAAACGAAATGTAAGTTTTCTAAAAAATAGCAAAATTTTCAACGAAATTGTAGAATTTTCAACCAAAAGTACGACTTTTAAAGAAAATAGTTTAATTTGTATTCAAACAGTTGCATTTTTGTCCGAGAAAAAGAAAATTTCTCTCAAAACGGATAAATTTTGAACGAAACAAGATTTAAAAAAAAATAGTGGAATTTTATCCAGAAAAGATTTCAGTTCTCTTTAGAACACCAAAATATTAAATTTAAATAAACAGTCATTTTTTTCAAAATATATGAATTTTTACCAATATAGCAGAATTGTCAACCAAAAAGTACGACTTTTTCACCAAATTTATAAATTTTTAATTAAAAATTTCCATTTTAATCCGAAAAAGATGTTGTTTCTGCTCAATCAGCTAATTTTAAAATGAAAAAGAGAAACTTTAAAAAAGGAGTTGAATTTTCAATCGAGCAGTTGTATTTTTATTCAAGAAAATGAAATTTCTTTTGTAAAAGGCGAATTTGTAACTAGAAAATATTAAAATATTCAGAAAAACAGCAGAAACTTCAACCATTCATTTACAAATTCTCAAGGATTTTTAGTGATAAAAATAAACTAGGAAACAAATTGATAATTCTATGTAACGGCTAAAGAACAAAAAGATAGCGTGTTTTCGTAAAAAATTTTTTTGTTCTTTTCCAAGTTACTTTTTTACTTTTTTCCAGCTGTCTTTAAAAACAAATTTTTACATCCGATGTTTCTTGCAGATAAAAATACACAATAGAATCAAAAAAATTCATTAAAAAAAGTTATTTTGAAAATTATTGTCTTTCTTTTAGATTCTTAACACTTAACTATTATTTTTCAGTCATTTAGATTTTAAAATAGTTTTTGAAAGTTTGGGTCAATAAACCATAAATTACAGACTAGAGAACGTTAGCTAAAAGTCTGTAAACATTCGAAGAAAAGTTTAAATGTTAGAAAAATAGTATTTTCAAAGCTGCTTATTTTTTAATCAAAATGTTCATTAAAAAAAAGAAGTAATGTTTTTGTATTACCCCTATCTCTTTATTTTTTCGTTTATGAAAAAATTATCGACTATTTAAAAAGTAAAACCGAAAAAGCATGTGTTTCGTGACTTAAAAAAAATTAGGTTTAAAGTTTTTAGAAGAAGTTTGCTTTAAAAAATTCTTTACTCTTTACTGTTCAGAAAAATTGACTGAAATTTATTTTGTTTCCATGTCTCTTGATTTTGTTGTTACTGGAAATTTTTTCGACTATTTTAAAACTGAAACCGAAAAATCATTTGACTTGGGACCTATTTAAAAAAATCTGTTTCAAGCTTTTTTAAAGAAGTTTGTTTTAGAAAATTCTTTATTCTCCTAACTCTTCAAATTTGTCTAAAACAATTTTAATTAACTATTTCAATTATAATATCATCAAAAGAATTATTGTGCATTATTATAAATTGTTTAAATAATTCAAGTAACCGCAAAATTTTAAATATACTTTTTTTCAGTTTTTTGATGATATTCAATATTCATATTCTGAATCAATTAGTTTAAATTAAGAATTGCAAATTTGTTTATAAATTCGCATTAAAATAGTTACGAGATTAACTCTTCGGGAAATTTCTAAAAGTTTCTAAGAAATTCTACCCTCTAAAAATGAATAAATGAAAAATTTCCAACCAAATTGACAATTTAAAGAAGTATTAATTTATTTGATTAATTCAATTAGTGAGAATATTAATCATTTGTTTAGTTATTTGAATAATAATTTTTCAATGGCTATTGATTACTTTTACGAAATTAATTCGGAAATAATTCCATCAGCATCTGTTTTCAGAAATCTGAAGGTCGCGACATGAATAAAATAAGGTAGTAAAATGGATCAGGTGTGTAAATAATTCTATTTTTTTCGATTTCGAAGCAACAACTTGTGTCAACACGTTATTTAGGTGAAGGTAACACAGTTTATTGTCAAGTTTCAGAATATTTACTTTCTTATTGCTTTTTTATTTCTTATTTATAACTATACTGTTTGTCACGTTTTCGTTAACGAAAAAATTTTTTTTGTTGTTTAACTACTTCACTTACACAGAAATAAAACAAAAAATCGTTATGGCTCTTAAAAAGAAACACTTTTTTTGCTAATTTTAACCAATTTTTTTTAAAAGCTCATTTTGTCCTTGTGATAAAAAAGTAATAACTAAATGATAAGGGACCAAATTTTGGGTTAAATACAAAAAGGTACACTCATCCTGACTTTACTCATTATTTATGAAAGATGTGAATAGAATGAAGAGTTTTACAAGATTATTTTAATTTATGTTAAAAATGCCAAAAATTGATAGACTAATCATCATAGATGATACAATTATTTTTAATTTCTGATGATAAAAGAAAATTTAAATAAAGTAATTAAATAATTAGGCAATGTATGCGAAAAATCAAATTAAATAATTTACTATAAAATTTTATTAATAATTCTTGAATGAATATCAGTAGGACTTTATAAATCATTATGAGAAATATTATAATAGTTTATGATAATAATAATATTTTTCAAGGAAAAAAAATATTTTGAAATAAATAAAAAATAATATTGATCATTGTATAAATGTTTGGCACGATTAAAATTATTTAATTATCGAAATTTTGTTTTCTAAAATTTACATTATCTACATACTTTGTTCGAAGAACAATCAATAAATCAGTCAATTTTTTAATTATTTTTTATACTTATTTTACAAATACGTTATTAATTTTGGTCGCATTTTTTATTATCAACAATTAAAATTAATTAATTTCTGCGATGACTAGTGTATCAATTTTTAGAGTTTAAAAAATAATATAATACAATATTTTAAATTTAATCCCTTTAGTAACAATTGTTTATAAATAATGAATAAACAATGTAAAAACCTTTAATTTATAATTTTTTCTTGATTTACTTGTGAAAACAGATATTACAGAAGTAATTTTCACAAACAATACATTAAATTTGCACAAAGATGAAATTGGAAAGTATTATTTAAATAATGATCTAACAATTTATTGGTATTTAAAAAGAGTCAAGACATCCATAAGATGAGCTATTTCAAAAAAACCTTTTTTAAAATTGAACTATTTTCATTATGAAACAAAATTGATTTATAATTTGAAAAACAAAATAAAATTTTACAAATTTAATTTTTTATTCTTAAAAACTCTTCGGTGAGTCAACTAGTAATTTTAAAATTCAATTTTTTTTATATATGAAAATAATATTATTGAAAATATAAACTGTACTTTAATAGGACCAAGGTAAGCGACCAAAATAAAATGGTAATTTTCCTTCCAAAATTTTGGCAAAAACCAAAATTTTCCTTTTCTTTTTTATAAATTCAACAAAAAATAACGTTACAGCTAAACTTCGTATTAATATAATGTATCTTTATTATTTAAATAATTTATGAATCAATTATCTTTAACTTAATAATCAAATCATTATAAAAATTCCTTTTGCCTAAGAGTTTAGGAAAATCCTTGAACTTTAAAATACATCTGATGGTTATATTTATTTTGACAATAATTATTAATATTCTTCGATATAGATAAATTAAAAGAATATTCGAAAAAGTATACATTTGGAAAATGTAATGTAGAAATTTTAATTTTTTATTAACTTTAAAATTACTTTATAAAGTTTAATAGTTTTATGAAAACTTTAAATTTTAAAATTTAAATAAATAAATAATTTTATTAAACTTTACATTTTTTAAAATATAGTACTTTTTTCTACGTTTGATACGCCCGAGTTAAACAACCAAAAAATTGTAATTTTCCTTAAAAAATTTGGGTTTCATAACCAAATTTTTCATATTTAAAAAAATTTGTTTAATTAAAATATCTATTGTGAAATTTTGTAATAATATAATTTATCTATATTATTATGAATAATATATTAATCAAGTACTTTAAAATTCATAATGAAAATTTCATAAAAATTACATTTGACTAAAAATTTAGTCAAATACTTACAAATTACAATAGACCTCACAATTATATTCATTTGAATGAAAATAATTAATATTCTTCGATATAAATAAATTATATCAATACAAAGTATAGTAATACATTCTTTTTGCTTGAAATTTTTTTTTTGAAATAAGAAACATTTGTTTTTGAAACAATATTAACACGAATTGGGATAAAACTGATTGAGTGTTATTTTATAATAATTAGACAAATTTTAACTATCTAATATTTTATATATTATTAAACTGACTAAATAAGTTTTAATTTATGTGATAAAATTTTTATTTAAAAGTTAATAAAATCGAAAAAGTTGATAAATTCAAAATATAATATAAAAATTTGATTTTTCTATTAACTTAAAAAATGTTTTTTTAAATCCGAAAAAATTGGTGATAATTATTAATAGTAGAGCTTAACATTTATTTAATATTCTAAATTAATTACTAAATTTTTAAATTATATTAATTAATTTATTAATTAACCATTCATTATGTGGACTGCAATATTTAAGTATAAAATGAGGAATATTTTAGTTGACTCCAAATTACAGTAACTAATCATCACTATTTTTACGTAATATGTTTCATAGAATTTGAAATGAAAATCAAATTAATTACTGTTTTTCTTTTATTAAAACTTGAAGATTATATCTCTTATTATTTGTAGGAAAACTGAAATTTCATTCCGAACATAAATTTAAATTTTTTACTTTTTCATCAATATTCTTTTAAATAAAAAAATTGTAATCCAACACACATTATCAGAATTATTGGATAATTCATCAGCAGTGGCGAAAGTATAATCTTGTAAAAAAATCTTGTAAAAAATCTTGTGAAAAGAATAACTTTTATTAATTTGAACTTTCAAAAAATTATACAAATCTTTTAAAAACATGTGCAAAAAAGATAAGAACGTTTACAAATTCGGAAAAAGTTTTGATTTTTATGGTTAACTTTATTTTTACTTCAGTACATATTTTAAAAACACTCTCATTTTATACAATGGTATATATAATTTTGGCAATTTTATATTTGATTTTTCACTGTTAACGGTTCACTTCTTTAATCAATACAACCTTGCTGTTAGAACTATTTTTTTTGAAGGTGCATCAACGATTTCATATTTTCTGTTATAAAAATGGTTTCTCAACAAAATACTTAAATTTAAACAAAATGAATAAATTTTAAACACAGTAGTTGAATTTGCAGCCTAAAAAGATAAATTTCCAACTAAAAAGTGTCATAGTTTATATTTCAATAAAAAAGATCAAATTCATGCAAAAAAAAATTTTCAACCAAAAAATATTAATCTTCAATAAAAAAAATGATAATAATTTTTAAACAATCTAGGTTAACATTTACCCAAGTAGTTCAATTTTTAATTTCGAAAAATTGAATTTCAATAATACAATTAGACTTTTAACGAAAGAGATGAATTTTCAACTAAAAATATAAATCTTTTAAAAAAATGACTTCTGAATAAATTTATTCAAACAAATTAATAAAAAAGTAATTAAATACTCCAGCAAAGAAAAATAATTTATAACCAAAATATGCATTTTTATAAAAAAGAATTAAATTTCTACTAAAACAGATGAATTTTTATATTATACAGATAAATTTTCAAAAAAATATTTGATTTTCCGTTAAAAAAAATTTTGGGTTACTTTTCACCATAAAAATATAAATTTTTAAAGAGGAAGTAAATTTGTACGAAAAAAAATTGAATTTTCAATTGAAAAAGACGAATTTTATACCAAAAAGAATGACTCTTCACTAAAATTGTTGAATTCTTCACCAAACAGTCGCAATTCCAAATCCAAAAAGACGAACTCATTTTATCAAAAAAGGACCGCTTTTAACCAAATACTTGAATTTTTATGCAAGAAAGTTGAAATTTGTACTAAAACTGATGAATTTTTAATAAAACAAGATATTTTTTTTTAATTTGAAACTTCATTCAGAAAATATTGAGGTACATTTTTTAACACTAAAATAGAAATGAAAAAAATGTAAATTTTTTACGAAGTAGTTAAGTTTTTAACGAAGCCGTATTTTTTACCGAAAAGTAGGACTTTTTAGCAAAATAGTTTAATTTTTATCTAACCAGTTGCATTTTAATTCATCAAAGTTTAAATTCCTCTCAAAAATGGTAAATTTGTAATTAAATATTTTGTTTAAATAGTTGAATTTTGATCCAGAAAAGATTTCAGTTCTCTTCTCCATACCACAAAATTAAATATAAACAAGAAGTGAATTTTCTGCAAAATAGTTACATTTTTAACAAAACAGAATATTTAACCAAAAAGAAAGACTTTTCGATGAAAGTGTTGAATTTTAAGCCATGCAGTTGTATTTTTGTTCAAGAAAAATGTAAATTCCATCAAAAAACGTAAATTTTGAAATCAAAAAGACCAATTTAAAAGAAGAGTTAAATTTTCATCCAAAAATATTTGAATTGATTTTTCCAAACCCAAAATTAGGAATTTTAAACAAAAAGTACATTTTCACTAAAATAGTTGAATTTTCAGGAAAACAGTTTTGTTTTATTCCAAGAAAGATGCAATATTTTTACTAAAAAATACGACTTTATCAGGGCCAATATAAATTTGAAACAAAAGGTTAATGCTCTACGACAAAAAATTAATTTTTAACCCAAAAATACAAATTTTTATTAAAACAGTTAAATTTGCAACCAAAAATCTTATTTTTTAAAGAAAATTGTTAAATTTGAATTCCAAATATTTGAAAAATGAAGTAAATATTATTTAGAAATTTTTCATTTTAAGTTAGTAGATTAGAACAGATGCATTAAGAGACATTTTTATCACTTTTCTTTATAATTTCTGAAGAATCCTGATTCTTTTATAAAATTCTGAAAAAACAATTCTGACGGTTTCATTAGTACCAAATTAATATTTGACATCATCTTCTTTTGAAATCTGGTGAAAATAAGAACAAATTTTAAGATTAAAATGATGGCCACGGTTTGTTTGAAAAAATTGACAGTTGATTCCGTCAAAAACCCCATATTTAAATATTGTGCCAATTTTTTCTTTTGAACCTAAACTTTAATAATAAAGATATATTTCTTAATTTGTTGCTTGATAAATAACTTTATTAGTCAGGAGAACTTTCTTTCACAAAATCAAATTTTCTACTATTCCATGGATTTTTTCTTCTTTGCGATATCATTAAAAATTTACAAGAAAAATAAAAAAATTGGACCTTTAGGAAAAAAATGGTCGTGGCCTCAAAAATAATTTAGCCCGCCTGTTAATGAGATATCTTTGTTCTATTTATAGAAACCTTAAAAAACTATTTAGAAGAATAAAAAGGTGAGATTTTCCAGAAAATCTTTTTTTCCCATGTTTTAAAAATTTAAATAAAAAATATAAAATATTTTCTGAGAGACCCCACCTTTTTCATTCTTCCAAATATTTTTAAAAACTTTCTGCGAACAGAAGAAAGATACATAATCAGCTTGATATGGGCTAAGCCATTTTTTAAGTTAAAATAATTTTTGTCCCTAAAAAAGTAATTTTTGAATTTTTCTCGTTAACTAAGAATGATATCGAAAAAGTGCAAGACAAGTTTTTCATATAACTTTTTTAGACGTGCAAACTGTTATCTCAAGACTTTTTTTATCTGTCATTGTTTACATGAAAAATTATAAAAGTCGATTGTAAGAAAAAGGAATTTTCCCGGTAACAAAAGATATTTAGCAAGCATTAAACTTGCGAGATATCTTCATGGTTCAAGTACAAGTACAAAAAAAAATTTTTTAAAATTTGAAAGTCGGTTTTTTGAGAAAATCAATTTTTACTTTTTTCAGAAGAACTGCTTCTATTTTTTATACTTAATTTTTTTTAGTTTTTGAGTTTATTTCGAAAGAAGACGATAAACGACTTTATAATCAAAAAGAAAAAATTAATAATTTATTTAAGTCAATGGTTATAGAGTTTAAATAAAAAAATCCGTTCTTTTGAAAACCAAAGCATTGCATTCAAATACGCAGAACTTCAAAGAACTTTTTCTTTTACAATTCAGAAAAATATTTTTTTTATTAATTTTTTTATATTAATTATATTAATTAATTAATATTTAAAAAACGACCTATTTATTTCACATACTTTTATATAATCACTAATATATACTTTATATTTACTTCTAAATTTTGTAATCCTAAGAAATATTATTATTATCATTGTATATTATTATAATATTTCTCCTGCTACTCCTGATACTCTACCTTCGGGTTCTTGTAAAAAAGAGTTAATTTAAAATTATTATTAGTAATTTAATTATCATCCAATCGAACAGATAATTATTTGATTAGTGTTTTTATTTATTTAATAATAAGATAATTTTGTTACATATTCTTTTACCGTGTGAAGTTATTCTTTAAAGTCGGTAATTTTTTCATAAAAGCTATGTCATCCCTATTTTGACTAAAAATCACGTGAATTTAGTAGACTTAATTTCTGAGTTTATCAAGATTCAATGGCGCCTGATAAAACGTGAGATAATTTTTAAGTTTTTTTTTTAAATAAAATGCGCAAAAATTATACAGATTTTTTCCTTTTATTTATACTGCAATTTTTGGTGCTCACGCCTTTGGGCTATGTCATCCTTCAACTGTGTAAATAATAATTTAATTTTTTTTTAACATAGAGCTGACGTGGCCTATTTACATGTTTCACAATATTCCTCCCCATTATTACAATAAAGATAAAAGCATTATACAATTACAAACTTAAAAAAAAATTTTTTATCTTGACCACTTTTACTTTCTATAATTTTCTTGTAATAATTTTAAAATCAATTCATGTCAAGCATCAGAAAACGATGATCAATAATTTTTTCTCAAATATATTTTAATCACAATAGATACAAAGAATTAAAATTTTAATCCACAAGTGGATTGAATAGTTACAATAGGAAAAACATGTGACACCTGCGTTTGAAAGTGTAAATGTATTTTTAATTTTCAATATTGTAGTTAAAAAGGTGTCAGCTATCTCTCTTTTGTATAACAATGTGATCCACATTTGGATCAATATTTGACACCTTGGAATTGATTGAGATATTAATAGAGCTAAACAGAACTTGAAAATGCTTCCTGGTTTTTTTAATCGAATGCCTAATCTTATACAGATTTTTACAAATCGCATAAACTAAGAAAATATTTTTTACTCGAATGCCTAAATTTTATACAGATTTTTAAAAATTGCATAAACTGAAAAAATATTTTTCTTGATAAAAAAAACTTAAACTTAAATTGAAAAAGTTTTCATCGAAAAAAATGCTGTTTGATCCACGCAAAATTGGTTTATATCGAACAATTTTTTTGAGTTACTCAAAAATATATTTTCTTTGATACATTTTATTATAGGTTTAACGAAAATTTGGTTTATTGTATGCATAGTTTTGTTATTAAATTTAAGAAAGTTTTGCTTAATCCAAATAAATTTTATTTAATTAAAATTAAAATTTTTTAAACCAATTTTTAGCCTCCACTTTTTTGATTTGGATGTACCTCTTTGAATTAAAACTTATAAGTGTTCTAAAAATATTTAAGTAGGATACACAATTTTTTTTAATTTCATAAAAAAATTAATGAACAGAAGTCGTTTTTCCGAGATTTCCAATGATTGGTTTATTGAAACCCTTTTTTTTTAGTATAAAATATAAGATTAAATGAGAGTTTTACAATATATTGATAATGGCTCTTTAGTATAGAAATTTGAAAATTAAAAAAATTCTTAATTATTTGAACAATTTCTATAAACTAATGCACAGTTACAAAAATTCTGAATTAATAGACTTAATTTGTGTGGGAATTTACAACAGTAGTTATCTATTTAAATAATTTTACAAACAAATTCAGTGTTACAAATCTTAAACACACATTTCCAGTTTTTTATAGGGGTCAACAAAAAAGCATAATAACACTTTTCTATGAAACTAAATTTTTTTTATAATTCACTTGTGAAAATTGAATTGTAAACTATCATAGCAAAGCGGAATATTTTATAAATCGGCAATTTTCTGTCGGAAATTTTCCAATTCGGTAATATTATAAACTGTCGTAAATTTTATTATTAGTGAATATTCCAATTACGGAATTTTATAATTCTAAAATTTTATTATTCGAGAGTCTTATTATTCGGGAGTTTTTCAATTTGGTATTTTTATTTTTCGGCAAATTTATTATTAGCGAATTTTATTTTTCGGCAACTTTCCAATTCGGTATTTTTATTTTTCGGTAATTTTATTATTCGTGTATTTTATTATTTGGGAATTTTCCAAACCGGTATTTTTAGTTTTCGGCAATTTTATTATTCGCGAATTTGATTATTCGGGAATTTTACTGTGTCGATAATTTTATTTTTCGGGATTTTTCAGTCGTCCCCGTCAAACTGTGCATCAAACCTTGTTGATGTCATCTCAAGTTAGCGCAGATGACTTAAGTTAACGAAAATGAATTTTGTTGAGTTACTGCCTAATTCAGTTTTCTTTTCTTAAATGAACCTATAGTCAGATTTTATAAAATAAAATCAGCAAAAAGGCCACATTTTTTTTTGTTTCGCCTGTAAAATTTGTATTTTGACACTCACACCCTTGTGTCGTGATATCATTCAAGTGTGCAGATAATTGAGTTTTTTTCATTTTTAAGCAATAAAATCTGTAAATACGTTACGCTGGTGTTGTTGGCGACATAAACTATTCACATGTTTCACAATATTGCTTTTTTCTTGTTTGAATAAAGATAAAAATATAGCACAATCGTGATCTTTCATTATACTTTGCTATTTCTCAAATATCCCATTTTTAGAAACTTTTGTTAAATAATAATTATAGACATAAATAAATATATTAATACTAAAACACTAACTAGAATGACTGAATTAGTGAATTTTTATAAAATTAATTTAGTAATTTGCTAATAATGTGAGGTACATTTAGTGAATAATTTATCCAGAAACGTAAGTCAATTTATTCGTCTACAATAAGTAAATAATATAATTATAATACGCGGCTCACTTACTGATCAAACAAAATATTTGGCTGCATGATTTTTTTTCAACAGATGCTTTAGGTTTTATTAACCTTGTCTGTGTTTACAGTAGAAATATATTTAGAATTTCCTACACTGCACTCATATTGTCAAATTATATTATCAAAATGTGTGCACGGCACAATGGAATTATTCAAGGCTTTTGAAGTCTAGATATCTGAATACGATAAATGCTCTCCTTCTGTCTGGCCTCTTTGATAAGTGCAATTCACCATCGTGTAGAGGGAGATACTAAGTATATATATTGGCCAGAATTCTTTTAAAAATTCATTCTCAGAAATAAAATATACACCCTTGCCAGTCTGCTTATTTTGAGAAAATGAAGTTCATCATTGCTGCACTGGTTTGTGCCTCTGCGGTATTATTTGGTGAGTACCAGTTAGATCTGTTTATTAAATAACTATTTCCGTTCTTAGTAATTGCTTGATAGATTCCAATATTTCCATTACTTGTCCAATAGTGTTTATTTGTAAAAATAATGTCTACATACAAATTTTTATAATTCCTAATTACCTTATTTTTTCGTAAATATTATTTTTCAAACTTCTCTTGATGTAAGTAAATTATAATCGCTTTATCAATTCTTTTATACAATATGTTGGAATGTAGCATCTGTTAGCTCTTACCTGAAGGCTAATCAGTTTCGACAAACAATGTATTTATTTTTATCTTGAGAAGTTTGAAAAGTTAAATTAGAAACATTTTTTCGTAACTTTACATTAAACAAAAACTGGCTCATGAGCAGGAAATTTAGAAGAATGTTCTTTTTCTATAAAAAATTATTACTTTGATATTTTTACGTAGCTTTAATATTGGACTTTCTTAATTATAATCATTTTTGTTAATAATTAAAAAAAAACTTAGTATCAATTTTTTTCAACTGAATTTTTTACTTCCAACAGAATTAATGTATATTGTTTCGTTACAGCTCTATCTTCAGCCATACCGATTCCCAGTCCTGCTCTTGGCGAAGATACACAAAAACCCCCAGGTTTAAAACCTCAACCTCAATCTCAAGCTCAGCCTCAAGCTCAGCCTCAAGCTGATGGAAAGGCAGCTGATGGTAAACAGCCAGAATTGAATGGACCCGAAAATGCTTCTCCTGCCGCTGCTGGAAAGGGAGCTGATGCTGGGAAACCAGGATCTATGCCGAAAGACGCTCTTCCTAGCGCTGCTGGAAAGCCAGGACCTAACGAACCCCAAAATGATCTGCCTGCTGCTGATGGAAAGCCAGCTGATGTTGGAAAGCCAGGACCCAATGGACCCAAAGATGCTCTTCCTGCTGATAATGGAAAGCCAGGACCTAATGGACCTAAAGATACTCAGTCTGCTGCTGATGGAAATCCAGCTGATGTTGGAAAGCCAGGACCTAATGGATCCAAAGATGCTCTTCCTGCTGATGATGGAAAGTCAGGTGATGTTGGAAAGCCAGGACCTAATGGACCTAAAGATGCTCTGCCTGCTGCTAATGAAAAGCAAGCTGATGCTAGAAAGCCAGGACCTTACGGACCCAAAGATGATCTTCCTGCCGCCGATGAAAAGGCAGCTGATTCTACAAAGCCAGGATCTAATGGACCCAAAGATGCTCTTCCTGCCGCCGATGAAAAGGCAGCTGATTCTACAAAGCCAGGTTCTAATGGACCCAAAGATGCTCTTCCTACTGTTTATGGAAAGATGGGTGATGCTGGAAAACCAGGATCTAATGGACCCAAAGATTCTAATCCTGATGATGAGGAAAAGGAAGATGATGATACAAAGCCAGGATCTATTAAATCCAAAGGTGCTCTTCCTGAAGCTGATGGAAAGATGGTTGATGCTGGAAAGCCAGGACCTTATGGATCCAAAGAAATGCTTTCTGCTACTGATGGAAAGATGGCTAGTGCTGAAAATCCAAAAAGTAGCGGGCCTAAACTTGCTTCTCTTGCCGCTGATGACAAGGAAGCTCATAATACAAAGTCAGAATCAAACGGACCCAATGTTGTCCTGATCATTGACAGCAAACCAGATAGACCAGAACATTCTGAATTACATTCTTCAAGCTGCGGACATCATACACATTTTGAAGAACATGAACCTGTTGTACTTTGGGGAACGTCTGGAGAAAATCATGAAGAACCAATGTTTCAAGAGGAACAGGAAGAAGTTTATGAAAGGCCGCACTTCATGAAAGTCGTGGAGTACAATGAGGATATTATGCAAGTTCCGTAAAAAAATCGCAGAAAGGAGGCGTGCAATGCGCAAACCAATGAAAAATTTAAAAAAAGAGTGGAGAAACCTCCATCACAATTTCACTGGTTAAAAGATTTTTGTTGAAATTAAGAACATTATTGTTGAAAATAATACATTCTTGCTATTAATAAAAACATGCTCTACTGAAAATTAATTTTATGTTTAAAATTTCTATTTTCCTATCTCTGAACCTAAATAATTAAATCCGGCTGATATTCGTACCGAAATTCTGGTCCGCGTAGACCCTACGCATTGTCACAATTAAAAAATAAAAACATACATTGCGTCTTGAAACTGGTTAGCCTTTATATATAAACGAAGACAAATTTTGCCTTTTAATAAATCTTATGGTCATTTCATTGAAAAAGATTAAACCCTAGTTGCTATAAATTACGTTTGAAAAAAAATGTAATACAATGTGAAGTAACTAAAAAAGGAAATACAAAAAACAGCTTACTAGCTGTTAATTCCGGATCAAAATTTTAATAAATGTAAATTATTTTTGCAATATTAAAAAAGAAATGAGGCTCATTCTTAGGGTGTCTTATTATAATATCCCAAATGCGTACTATATTAATTTTCCGGCCTGAAATTCTGGAAAACAAAGAATCTTCCTAATTAGTAAAGTGGTTTGTTCCAGTTTTCAGCACAACTTTAGACCCTCCTGGAACATTTGATTTTTCGAAATAAATCAAGATCTAGCAGTACATCAAACGGACTTAAGTTTCTTAGATAATTACAATTTCAAAAATCCAAGTAACTTCTTTTTATGAGATGAATGGAGCTAAAAGTCAAGTGGTTATTTTGATTTTTTATATTGTTATAATCTACGAAATTGAATTCTACATTCAATTTTAAGTTTGTATTAAACATTGAAACAAGCGACTGCACTCCGCAAACTTAATACTGCTAACTATCCTGAAAGTTTTTATTCTACAGTTTAGTAATTATGAATATTTCAATAATTTAGATAAAGGGAACATGCTGTAATAGCGACAAATAAATTCAAGCAGAATATTTTGAAAGCAATACAGCAAAATTTGCTATTTGGAAATTTTTCTGAAAGTTGTGATGCTAATGTAAGGTGAAACAGATTAAGTTTGTAAGTAACTTGTAAATACTTCATGCTGGTGGGGTTGACGTACCTATTTAAAAGTTTCACAATGACATTTTTTATTGTCTCAATAAGGCTGGAGGTGTTACAAAATCGCGTTGTTTTAATTAGACACTTGTTTTAGTCACGTTTTCCAATTATTTAACCAACTTATACATTAGTATGTGCATTAGTGTATATTAGTATTAGTGTGGCTAAAAAATTGATGTTGTATTTATTTGATGGCTCAACCCCAAAAAGCTTCCATTCAGTGAAAAAAACTGGAAAATTTTTAATAATTTTTTTATCTAGCCTGTGAAAAAATAAGAATTTTTTACGGTTGAGGGGTGAAATCCATAACCTTCTTCAAAACATTTGAAAAAAAAATCACTGTTGTCTTTTCATGAAATAAAGGCTTTTTGAAGTTGATCCCACAAATCAGAGGAACTCTAATTTTTTTAGACACTCTAATAGGTATGTAAAACGCATTTTTTCACAACTTAAATTCATTATAACGGGTGAATTCGTGAGTTTCGGATTTCAAATAAAATTGAAACTTGATGTACAAATTGCTGTTCAGTAACATATATGGTGAACAGAAATAAGTTTTAATCCCAGTTTAAAAAAACTATCAAAATTTTAAAACCAGTTCTTATATTAGTACGAATCATTTTCATTTAAAATAGGCTAATATCTTTTGTTCATTTTAAATCATGTTTATAGCTACATCAAGGATAAATATCGCTACTTTAGTGATAAATTTTTTCAAGTTTATTTTTCATGACGTATCGGGAGATAATGGGTATATAATCAGAGGCGTCCTTCTTAAAATTTACACTCAGAAGAATATTCTGGAAGAATTAGTTACCTCACTTTGCGAAAATGAAATTTGTTTTTGTTTCACTTCTGTTTTCTTTCGCGTTATTAGTTCGTAAGTATTCTTAAAACACATTTTTAAAATAATGTTTGATTCTTTAAATAATTTGGTCTTTGTAGTTAAAATATTTTCAGATTGTTTGAGCAATTAATAATTAATAAAAATTGTCTTAACAAAGCAAGATTTTCTAAGAATTTTCTTTGTTTTTGTTTGTTAATTACTTTACTCTTCAAGTAAACCGGAAAAAAACTTTAGACCCGAAAATAATAATTTTGACTTTGACTTAGAAGAACTCGAATATCACCATATCTGGAAACAGCCTTCGGGGCCCTTTTTAATGCGGATGCCCAAATATTATTTCAAAACTCACTTTGCTTTAGTAAACCAGAATCATTTTATCAATTACGTTATAATATCTATTTAGATAGTCACATTTCTTGGTTTAAATTTGCAGGCTCATCAGTTTTAAAAGTCTTATGGTTTGAATTATTTATAAAAGACATTGATAGAATTGCAGTCAACAATAGTATAACGTTTTAATGAAATTTTACAGTCTAAGGAATTTTTCATTGTAAAAAATTCTTGATCAATAAAAATTTAAAAAAGATCGAATGAGGAAATTTTATCTCGACGTTTCATTGTCGTTTCAATATTTCGCTTTGATTTTTACTACATTTAGACATGACTGTCAGTAATTTTTCTGGAAATTGATGAAAACTAGGTATCAATTATTTAAAAATAAATTTAGAGCCTTGTAAATTGATTGAGTTTCCACCTGCTTTTTACAGAATTAGGTTCAGCCTTCTTGCTATTTACCCCTCCACCTGAGGCTGGTGCGTATGATCGTCAACCTCAAGTCGGATCTGAGAATGATGTAATTCCGAAAACTGTCCAATTTGACGAATCTTCTAAAAATGCACTTCCAGGAGTTCTAGGAAATTCTGCAAGACTACCAGGTCAAGGAGAAAACAAATTTAAACTGCACTCAATACCTGCAAATCCTTTCCAACAGGTACATATTGCAAGTTAATAAAACGTATATACAGGAAAAAATATTCTGATACTAAGGGGAAAATTTTCTTATTCTTCCTACCTGAAAAACATTCATACATTTTGAGACTATCTTTACCTAACTTTGGGGGAAATAGTTGGTACTCTTGGGACCTATTTTAGAGAGTCTTGCGTTCAAAGTCAATTAAGAATTCTTAATTTTAGGATTCTTTTCAGGCAGCTCCACAGGGTGAATTGTATATTCGTAACCAATGATGCACTATAGTAAATATTGGAGGAATCTTCACAAATCCTATGCTCGACCGAACTGTTTTAATTTTATTTGCATTTATTAAAAAAGATTTTGATGGAAAAATTCGTTATTTAGGACCTGTGTAGTCTATGCTTTATTGTTAAAATAAAAATATTATCTATTGAAAATCGCTTTTTTCTTTGTAATCTCTAATTCTTTGTTTTTTATACTTGCGTAGTGTGTACTTAATTTCGGTTATTCGTGATTAAAAAAAAATCCTTTCGAGCTATTATTTAGCTCTATAGAACCATGAAAGGAGGATCCTGAAAGCAGAAACAACCTCCGAGAAAACCTTTTGTCAAAGAAGGGCGCGTCCCAAGGCACGCCGAATATAATACAAAAAAAGGCAAATACAAAATAAATGTCAAAGTTTATTCAAAGTTCAATAAAAGAAAATTAAGCAAAGCAGGTGTCATGCGTCTAAAAAAAGGATATACGAGAGAAAATGTTGAAGCTTATGCCTTGTTATGACCACCAGTAGGATAGCATTTTCGTTCAATATCGTGTGTCGAAAAAAACATGTGAGAGAACAAAGAAATCAGTCCTACGAGAAGCTCTTTTTTTTGGTGTCAGGTATGGAAAAAACGAATTAGAGGGATGGAAGTTTGACAGGGAAAGATAGGGACAGGAAAGGTAGCTCAGTTACTCTAAGGTCCCGGAGTAAACATCTTGTCAAAGAATTTATTTAGGATAAAATCTCGCTCTTCTGGATTGCGCTTAATTGGTTTATGCACTGAGTCCAGTTTGATATCTTCCAAACGTTTCAGAGTCGAAGGTACGAATCCATCAGGGACCCGTTGCTCGTTCCATTTGAGAACCACAGTTGGATCTAAACTTAAGACCCGTGAAACGATATTGGTAAACTGCCACCGGAATCAAAGTTTTGCGGGCAGCAGAAGACTTGGCCCGATGCTCACGTAGACATTTTAGGGCCTTCCTTGGCTAAATTCGCTTCCCGTTTGTTGTGGCTGCGTACCGGCCTAGTGGCGAAACAAGTGCCGCTGGAATGGCCACCTCCGGGTGATCACGAGCGGCGGCGAGTGGCGTAACTTCTCGTTCAAAACGGTTAGTTTCCTTTTCTTTTACCTCCCGGTGACTAGGTTCGGCGGCGGGTTGCACCACCCTCGGCTGAACGTTCCCTGCTGCCGTCGCCAACTTTTTAGCCTCTTTTCGAGCGCGTCTCTGCCTTCCGTTTAACGCTATCTACCCAGGACTCAAAAGGACGACCAGTGAGGTTGCCTGCGGCAGTACTGGATTAGTGGTTTCAAACAGCTCGGCTCACTGGTGTCTAACAGCTCCTCAAAAGGACGCTCGGAGGTCCTGAAGAAGGGACTGTCAGCCCGCTTAGAAAGTTACGACTCAGTAAGAAGTTGTCACGTCAGTGAATATTTTTCTTCAGCCTCACAAGGACTGAAGTTATTCCTCGTTTGAAATATCTTGCTCTGAAAAGAGCAGTTTGAAAAAAAATAGCTTAGTCCAAAACTGTTGTGAATATGCGTTTTATTCCAATATTCTCTCCCTAGGCTGAGAGAGCTTGAGAGTAAGCAGGACAGTGTTCCGGCAGGCGGACAGGTTCTGCCTGTCCTTTCGCTACTTCAGTCTCTCAGCATTACATTTGATGAAAATACGCTGATACGTTTAAACTAATCACTAAATATTAAAATAAGCTTATTACAAACGTACGTATAGAAATTCGTATATAATAAAATTTAGAAATGCAATAAAACGAGAGCATAGTTAAATACTAATAATATCTTCATATGTAAACGCAATATAATATGATATTTGAAAACCCAATAAAACATTGATGTGAAAATAACCCTAATGTAAAATTAGAAAGAGAAAGAATTTAAACCTAATAGTATACATGTAAAATAACCCGAATATAAACGTAACATAAAATCTGGACATATTTAAAAATCTAATACATCCATGTGAAAAATAATTCGAATAAAAAAAACGTAATATAAAATGGGCAACAAAATTAACAGAAGTCATACATTCAGAATCGTGATTTTCTGAACCCTAATTAATATAAAATAATGACAGTTTCAAGGGTGAAATCTGTTCACATTTGATCTCGCCTTTCGCGTATAAGGTCGAGCATCTCTGTAGACGGCAGGCTGCCGTCTGCGCATTGAGTAACGCTCTTCTGCGTCATCTCCTCGTTCGAAAACCTCTCCAGAAGAATGTGGTGCTAAGCGTTGAACCTTGTCGTCAGGAACGGATGGTCGATTCTGTGCGGCCTCGTTCGTTGTATTCGCCACCCCGCGGCGTGAAAGATGCCTGCTCGTTCCCAGGTGAGCCTGTGCGACTGCTTCAAGGATCCTTTTATTTGGCGTCGGTCGCTAGTGGTCTGCTGGGTAACCCTCTTGGTTGGAACTGGGTAAGGCTACTCGTGTATCCCTTTCGGGAGTTGGCACGGTGATGGAAGCTCGTGTAGTATCCCTGTTTTTCTTGACTTCAACGACCTCGAGCGATTGTGCGGCGGTTCTCGGGCCATCATCTTCTCTGCATGGGACTTCTCCTGGAAGCCCACCATCTCCCTCTCCGTCGTTAGCTGGGACAACCTCGGGTACCTGTTTGATGGCTATCAAGGCGTCTTCCTCTTCTGATGGGGCTCCTTTCGCAGGCCCACTATGGAGAGATACCTCGGTTGTAGGTATCTGTCGCGATAAGGGTACAGCAACTAGCAGTGATTTGTGCAGCTTGTGGGCTCTGCCCTCCTTCTGTAGCCAATACACGTATGGTGAGGCTATATCGAGAATTTTATGGGGCCCTGTTCTGCGTGGTGCGAGGGCTGCGTTAAATCTGGCTGCTTTCTCGGACTGCTGATGAGTGAGTGCAAAAACCCAGTCTCCTACGAGAAAAGCTGGTAGTACGCTTTTACAAGTATAGCCTTGTTGCTAGCTAAGCTGATGGCGTGTAAGTCCCATACTCCAGGTCTGGGAATTTCTCGCCCCATCATGAGTTAGCCGGGAGTGCAGCCTTTAGCTGCATTTCTTCTTCTCCTTATTCCGAAAAGTAGCTGGGGTTTGTGGCTTCAGGCAATAGCCGTTTTAGCGGAACCATGCTCAAACTGGAATGTGAGCTCTTTGAGGTAAGTATGCCAGCGTCGGTGTTCATCTCAGGTGTCCCTGACCCGATCTAGCCAAGTCAAAGTCTTACTATCAGTCCTTAAAATAAATGGTCGGTCTTCCAGGTAAGGCCGGTATCTTTGAATCGCCCAGACTACGGCCAGACACTTCTGCTCATTACAATGGTAACGAGACTCAGCAGGAGAAAATTTGGTACTGGCGTAGGAAATAATGTGACGTTTCTTCTGAGCATCTTCCTGCATTAAGACAGCACCCATGCTGATGGCGCTCGCGTTGGTCTGAAGAATTAAAGGAAACGTCGGATCTGGTCGGCTGAGCGGTGCTGGGTTTCGGAAGGCCTCTTTTAGTGTGTCGAAAGCTGTTTGTACCTCTGAAGTCCATCAATAGGGTCGCTTTTGAGATAAGAGGTCTGGCAGAGGTGCAGTGAACTGGGAGTAATACGGAATATACTCCATTTGCCAGTCACATGTTCCGAGGAATGATGCCACCTGATTACGATTTCGTGGGGGTGGGCGTTGAGAATGGCCTCCAAGTGCCGAGGCTGGGAATGATTTCCATCTGCGGTGAATATGTGGCCCAAATAAGGTAGGCTGGATTGGCCAAAATTGCATTTCTGCGCGAAGCATGTGAGGCTGTATGTACGTAGGCGTTCAAGAACGAGGGCGACGTGGCGTGGATGATCCTCCCAGGTGTCAGAGTATATGATGATATCATACAGGTAGGCTATGCTAAAATCACCCCAGTATCCGGCCAGCACATGCCGCATCAGGCTCCGGAATGTCCCGGGGGCGTTCTTCAAGCCGAAAGGCATCACCCGAAACTGGTACTGGCCGCCATCTGGAGTTGAAAACGCGGTGTATTTACGGGCTTCTGACGTCAAAGGAATTTGCCAGTACCCGCTCTTCAAATCCAGAGTGGTGAAAATTCTGGATTTTTCGAGATCCTTGAGGATCTCATGGATCCTCGGCAAGCATTGTAGCGCATCCATTGTTTGCTCGTTCAGGCGACGGAAGTCTATGCAGAACCGGTATGCGTCCTGCTGTTTGGTGGCGATCATGATGGCTGAGTTCCAGGGCGAGGTGGCTGGTTCTGCGATTCCATCCGCCAGCATCTCGCGAAGTTGTTCGTTTATAAACTTCTTCTTCATTTCCGAGTAACGCCGTGGAGCTTCTCGGAAAGGCCGGGCGTTGGATAGCTGGATGTCGTGCTGCACGGCTAGTGTTAGGCGGAGTTAGCCACCCTGGTAAAAAATGGAGGCATACAAGTGCAAGGTTCTCTGTAGGCGCTCTATGTGTTCCGGTGGTACAGTGGAAGAGAAATTAAATTCCAGGGTTGCGGGTTCAGATCCTGGAAGGCTTGGCAGCGGGCAAAGTAAATTCGTTGCCTTTCCGTAGTGCCAAGATATAAAATATCCGTTCGGTGTTCATGGTGGACGTCGTGATCCTTTAACCAGGTGCGACCAAGAGTGATGTCCACACGCATCTCCTCACTTGTAAAAAATAGTCCTGGATATTCTTGTTCTCCTAGCCGTGGTGATAAGAAAAGTGATACTCGAAGTTTCATCGTTGTCCCATGAGCGGCAAGCAGTGCGTAGCTGGAATCCCGGCGTAAGGTTTTTGGCTCCTCTTTTGCAAGGATGTCGTACCTTATAAAGTCTTCTGAGGCACACGAATCTATTTCAGGAACAATTTCGCGGTTTCCGAGGTAAACGCGTGTACGTGGAAGATTTTGGTTTTCAGAGTAGATGGAGCCTAGGGTTGGCTCAGATGTTGAGCCGGGGCGGTCACAATGTTGTTCTCAGCCCCCTGGGCTCGCCAGTTTTCTGACTGTGGATTTGTCGTCCGGTAGGTTGCTAGGACAGGACAATCTCGGTGAAAGTTCTTGCCAGGGAAGAACCGACAGTCTGGAGGTTGCCTTTCGCTGTTTCTCCGAAACGAAGGATCCGGTGGTGGTTTGCTCTGTCCCTCTTTCTTGGTTGGTTCTCTTTTTGGCGTGCAGTCTGCTTCATCTTGTTCTGCTTGGGTTGCGTACTCTAAGAGTGTGATGAATGTGGTGGGATTTCGCGGTTGTACTAGTCTCCGAACAGAGGGTTATACTAACTCTAACAGCAAGGTAGTAAGTTCGTCAGTCATCATAGGGCATATTCATTGTACCAGCAAGTATTGTTGCTGAAGAGGTACTGCCACGCTTTCTTTATCCGTCTGTGTTCTCGAATATAGGCTAGAGTAAAGCTGCATTAATTTGGTGACGCTTTTAAATCTGGCGAGGAGTTGTTCCTTGAATTTGTCCCAGGAGAGAGCAAGTGTCTTAAATGTCGTCCACCATGTACTAGCCTCTCCATTGAGACCCTTTTCGATTAGTGGGCTTGAATGAAGAATTGTTCACCATCAGCAATGAATTTTGTTAGGTCCTCGTGATCCTTTCCCGAGTACTCGGGTATGGGTGGTGCTGGCGACTGAAACTCGCGAATAATACACAGCAGATGTGGCAATGATAGTGTGGGCTGAAGCTGAGTTGTGGTAACTCGCAGAGGAAACTAAAAACCCGCTATTATGCTTAGTGAAGGAGAGCGATTTATCGTTGCGGGCAATGGTATGCTCGCTGATGGTATGGATTGTCCCTCCTAGCGTAACGAAACCTGTTGTTCTTCTTGGATCGATAGAGCCATATTGCTCCGTTGGGAAGTCATATTAATATTTGTATGAGGTATCGGTGTGAAATTGAGCTCCACTGGGTTTTTTGGCCTAATCCCAGAAGTGGAAAGGTGTAAGCTTTGCAGGCTGCTGGTGAGGTTGTTTGATGAAAGGTTGCGTTCCGTATTGGTGTTTTGTGATACCAATGCGATCTCGTTGATTTGTGATTCAGCCAAAAACTCTCGAGTATGGAGAGATTTTGGGGAAACTTCTACCTCTCTGACAATATCGTTTGGGGCTGGTGTCACGATGCGCGCCAGAGGCTGCACCGTTGATCTGGAAGTACTGCCTTCGAATCCTGAATTAACAGGCGGTTGTTGCGATTGCTGAGACTCAGGTAGAGTTTGGGCGGTCTCGTTGATGCTATAGTGCGTGGTTGATGATTCTCTGCGAGTTAAAGGTCTTCCTCGAGAGTGCGTTCGGCCTCGGATGATTGTGGATGTGACTCGCACAAGAATTTGACTGCGACGGCCGATGAAGTTGTGGGCTGCACGTGATGCAGCGAAAGATTGTATTGTGGTGCTGCGGCGGCTAGCTCGAGCAGCGAAATTTGGAGACATATCCCAGTAGTTCGGTTCTAGTATCGGCTAGAACTTATAGAGCCCCACGCTCCGGTGCCAATTGTTATGACCACCAGTAGGATAGCATAGTCGTTCAAGATCGTGTGTCAAAAAAAACATGTGAGAGAACAAAGAAATCATTCCTACGAGAAGCTCTTTTTTTGGTGACAGGGATGAAAAGGACGAATTAGAAGGATGGAATTGTGACAGGGAAAGATAGGGAAAAAAAGGGTAGCTCAGTTACTCCAAGGTCCCAGAGTAACCATCTCGTCAGAGAATTTATTAAGGATGATATCTTGCTCTTCTAGATTGCGCAGATTTGGTTTACGCACTGAGTCCAGCTTGATATCTTTCAAACGTTTCCGAGTCGAAGGTACGAATCCATCAGGGACCCGTTGCTCGTTCCATTTGAGAACCACATTTGGATCTAAACTTAAGACCGTGGAATAATCTTGGTAAACTGCCACCGGAAGACGTTTTAGGGTCTTCCTTGGCGAAATTCTCTTTCCGTTCGTTGTCGCTGCGTGCGGGCCTAGTGGCGAAACAAGTGCCACTGGAATGGCCACCTCCAGGTGATCACGAGCGGCGGCGGGTGGCGTAACTTCTCGGTTAAAACCGTCGGTTTCCTTTTCTTTTACCTCCCGGTGACCAGGTTCGGCGGCGGGTGGCACCACCCTTGTCTGAACGTTCCCTGCGGCCGTGGCCAACTTCTTAGCCTCTTGTCGAGCGCGTCTCTGCGTTCCGTTTAACGCCATCCACCCAGGACTCAAAAGGACGACCGGTGAGTGTGCCTGGATCAGTACTGGATTAGTGGTTTCAAGCAGATCGGCTTACGGGTGTCTAACAGCTCCTTAAAAGGACGCCCGGAAATCCTGGAGAAGGGACTGCCAGCCCGCTGACAAAGTTACGACTTAGTAAGAAGTTGTCACGCCAGTGAATATTTTTCTTCATTCTCAAAAGGACTGAAGTTATTCCTCGTTTGAAATATCTTGCTCTGAAAAAAGCAGTTGGAAGAAAAATAGATTAGTCCAAAATTGTTGTGAATATCCGTTTTATGCCAATAATCTCTATCTACGCTGAGAGAGCTTGAGAGTAAGCAGGACAGTGTGCCGGCAGGCGGACAGGTGTGTCGAAGGTAACGAGTGGCAGCGTGTTTCGATGAGTGTGGTCGGAGACCAAATGAATCAGTGTAACAGAAACACGCTCTTTTACGTTAAAAGCTCGTGGCTGAGAGCGAGGTTTCGCCCACTTCTCGAAGTGCGGGCGGGAGTGGGAACCTTAGACGGAGAGTTCTCCCTCCCCGTCGAATTTTTGGCGCGCGGTCCAATGAGATCATTTCACCCTGCGCCGTTCTGCCTGTCCTTTCGCTACTCCAGTCTCTCAGCATTACATTTGATGAAAATACGCTGATACGTTTAAACTAATCACTAAATATTAAAATGAGCTTATTACAAACGTAAATATAGAAATTCGTATATAATAAAATTTAGAAATGCAATAAAATGAGATCATAGTTAAATACTAATAATATCTTCATATGAAAACGCAATATAATATAATATTTGAAATCCCAATAGTACATTGATGTGAAAATAACCCTAATGTAAAATGAGAAATAGAAAGAATTTAAACCTAATAGTATACATGTAAAATAATCCGAATATAAACGTATCATAAAATCTGGAAATATTTAAAAACCTAATAATACATCCATGTGGAAAATAATTCGAATAAGAAAAACGTAATATAAAATGGGCAAAAAAATTAACAGAAGGAATATATTTAAAAGACATGAGGGGATATGTACACCTATATTATATTTTCATTTGGGTTCATCAAATCACGGAAATTCTTCATGTCTTATTTTATATATTGTTTTTCTCAATTTCCATTAAAGTTATTTTTGCCCTAAAAATCAGCATCACGGACAACTGAACAAAATTTCAGAGAAATCTATTAAACGGAAAATTTTCATTACGAAACCTAAAGTGCGTTATAAACGGCTATGTCCTATCTTTGGTACACGGCTTAGCCTGTACCTGGAGGCATGGAATTTCTTAACTTTATGGTGGACAATAGGGAGTAAGTAAAGTTCGTCGTACCGGCAGAGGAAAGGAATCCTTGAGAAACTATAAAAGTGAAAAATTACAGGTACGAACAATTTAAAGTTTCCTTTCATCTGTTACGCGGTTACCACCATCGGCGTATATCAGCCTATTAAAATTTCCAGTTTCGGCGCTCTTGCTTTTTTACTTCGCTCAATGATAGCGCTTATGTTCGTTTTGAAATTAAAACTTTGGCACTTGAGCCATTTTGTAATTCCAAACATTGACGCGTATGCTTTTTTGCTGTGCCATATGTTGGCACCTATGTCCTTCTGGTTTGCCAAACGTTTCACTTATGTCCTTTTGTAATTTGAATTTTTGGCCTTATGCTCGTTTAGTTTGTAGAACTTTAGCGATTGTGTCCTTTTCTTTTACCAAATATTAGCGCATATTCCATTTCGGATTTAAGAATTTTTGCGGTGATGAGTTTTTGCTTTGACAGATTTAGGCTGTTATGCCCTTGTGGAATTTAAAACATTTTCCCTTCTGCTCTTTTGGTTTGCCAAATATTAGGGTTCAGGACTTTTTGGTTGTAAATTTGAGCGCTTGTTCTATTTTGGAATTAAAAACTTTGACCTCATGCTCTTTTTACATTCCAAATTTTCGCGCTAATGCTCTTTTGATTCCTAAATTATGGCTCTTACCACTTTTCAGGGTTTAAAACTTTAGCCCCTATGCCTTTTTGATTTGCTAAATTTTCGCGCTTATGCTTTTTTAGAATCAAAAACCTTAGGGCTTATTCCCTTTGGTTTTCCAAATATTAAGGCTCACGACCTTTGGAAATTTAAACTTTGGTGTTAATGTACTTTTGCTTTGCCAACTGTTAGGGCTACGCATAAAAAAGGTCTTGATTATAGTATACTGTGCTTAAAACTAGCTATGAATGGCTCATTGCATGATGAAAAATCTTGTTGGCTTGGAGTAAGAAGTTAACAATGCTTGCTTCAAGTTCTGAAGGTCTAAATTCAATCTCTCTTTTGACTATCTTTCGAATAGTATTCAATATACAAAAAATATGTTATTTATTGTAATGTTTTACTTTGTTAATTATTATCTTAAATGCAAATATTAGTGATGATAATTTACAATACTAAAAAAATAACGGTTAATAACATGTAAACAAATTGACAACTAACATATTATTTATTTTTTACTTTCTTGGAGTTTCATAAAATCTTGGCTAGATTTCTACCTTCTCAGATGATATTTATTTGTTGCAAAATATTATTATAATATTGCAATTATGAAACTTTCGTGGGTGTCTGTTGAGTAATTTATAGAGTTTCAAAATATTATGCCATTTCCATGTCAAATTTTGAAAAATTAAAAAAAATTAAATTATACTGTTTTCAGACTACGCTTTTTATTCTATTCCCCTTTTTATTACTTTTTGAACGAATCAATCTTTTTCTCGTTTTTTTATTCAAATGCGAATTGAATTAATAGTGCTCAATGAGAAAGTACAACCAGTTTTCGTTGGAGATTAATATAACTTCAATTTTTGGTTGAAAATTTCTCGTTTTAATTGAAAATTCTACTTTTTTAGTAGAAACTTAATATTTATGATTTATCGTATCTTTTTGGTTTAAAAAATCAAACATTTGGTTACAAATTTCTTTTTTTAATTAAAGATTCATCACTTTCGTTAAAAATTCCTTTTTTTTATTGAAGATTTATTCAGCAGGCCAATCAAGAAAAAAATTCGTTTTATCCTACCCTAATGTACAATATTAATTTACAAAAGAAGAGTCAGATCGTCCAAGACTTGAAAAATTAAAATGACTGCTATGAATAAATAACTCATTTGGGTACGAATAGCTAAAACTAAGTATATATTAAATAACTATGGATACAGAGAAATAGGGATCTCGAACAAAAGAGGATTTTAGATTAAAATATGTTTTTATTTTCAACAATTAAACATGATTTGCATAAGTTCCAAATAACGAATATTTTAATTAAAGACTGTTTCTAACGAATGCTGAACAGTTAAAATAGCTAATCGTTATTTAAATGAAATTTTTGGAGAGACAAATGAGTTGATTCAATCGCGGATCATCGCAAAGCCAATAGTTAAAAGCCGTGCTGTGTGTTTCAACTAATTAATCGTTTAAAAGATGCCAAGCAAAAAAGAGGGGTAAATTAGCCACTGTTAAATCTAATAAATTCAGCTAACATGAATAAAAGATCAACACAAATAATCGAACGCGATCACTTCCACACTTCAGGTGATTACTGATCGTCTAGTGGTGATAGGGGACTTTATTTAATTGGTCCATTTTTGTTCGTTTGGGTGGTTTCTCTATTCTGTGTTGCAGTATCCATTGGCTTTTAACTTCCTCTCCAACCTGATGTTCTGGTAATACATCCTACGAAGGTCTGTCAGAATTGGCTTGAGGTTGAGATGGGTATTCTACTAGAGATATCCATGCAGTTTGAGGGTAAAATGAATGTCCGACTGGAGATGGAGGTTGATTTCCGACTGAAGGTTCAACTGGATATCCGACTAAAGGTTGAGATGGATATTCTACTGGAGGTGGATATGCGAATGTAGGTTGATTAGAATCAATTGGCGCAGATACAAATCCGCAAAATCAGGAGATTGATTCTTCTAGAATTGTCTTCTGAGTGATGAATTCTGAGAAGAATTCTAGCCATTATATACCCTCCATCTCCCTCTAAATCATGATTTATTGCGCGTATTTAGAAGGTTTTGGTGGAAGGAGGATATTGATTTTTGTACAATACTAAGACAATTAGAGGAACGTGGACCACTAAAGGTTTTCTGAAAATTACTTATACAATAGTGGAAAAGTGATAATTGCTTACAAGAGATGATCCCTAACTCTTATTTTCTTTCTGCTTCATCAAAAGCTGCTTTTTCGAATTTCTACTCTAACATTCTGCTATTTTTTATTTTGTTTTTTATTTTATAACTTACGAACTGCTATATGTTCAAGATGAGTTTTAAGTATTTTTGTTGGTTAAACAATTTCTAAGTAGTGATAAATCTCTTACTTATTTTATGAGTTAAATAAATAAATTATGATTCAAAAGTATTCGAAAGTATCTGGCCGCTTCGTGGGGAAAATCTTTTTGCGCACAACGCGCGCGGTTAGCTTCACTTGCAAGTTTAAGCTCACACAGGGCGCACAACAGTCAATCACTTGACGATTGTGAGTTCTCTTTTGTTAAAGCTCCTTCTGATTTAATGAACACATTCTCATGACATTATATCCAATGTATTGTATATTCATTTCTGTACCTCGGCCGTGCGCTGTTTATTCAGATATTGTAAAAGTGATACAGTCCCCGTAGTTGAGAGCCACTCCAAACCAATTTGTCTGGAATGAATCCCCGTCTGTGTTTACAAAACATAAACCAGGCTGGGAAAACCTTACGAGCTAATTGCTTCAGAGTGGCAATTAGACGACCTGGCTTTCTCTCGAATACGATTCTTTTGCGTATTTGGTACCTGAGGAAGGTAGAGAGGCATCGGCTTTCACCTGGCGCAGCTGTCATGGAAGGCTTCCCCATCACGCGCCAGGCCCGTGAGTGTGACTCATGAAGCGTCGCACCTCTCTCTCTCTCTCTTTTCTCTCTCCTTCTTCCTCAACGTGGAAAGCGGCCAGCGGTCGCCAACCGCGTATCAAATACGTAAAGTAAAGAAAGCCCCGTTTTTAAATTTAAACCTTTCTGTTACATTAAATTTTTTGATTCCTTTTGATATTGGACCTTTTCTCTATTTTCTTTTATCCATTTTAATCACGGGTTCGAAAACAAACACGAGCATAGCAACATAGCAAACTATGTTAATTTTTCTTTTCCCTAAAATTTTATTTTAATTTTCCGACACTCGTATTTCGTTCCGTAAACGGATTACAGAACCGAGCGACGCACTCAACATTCGCAAAGGTAGAGATGGACGGGGCAGCCGCTACGCCCCTCCATCCACCACACGAGTGGCCGAGAGGATTATGCCAATCGACGGCCGGATAGCCTCTCGGACAGCGCAAATAAAAAGGGGTGCGTAGAGGCGAGAGTACGCACTCTAACTCCAGCAATGAGTCGGGTAACCTCAGTCCCCTGAAAGCTACCGGTTACTTTTGCACCATTTTTTCTGAGTAAATACGAGTGCTTTCGAATCAAAAGTAAATTAAGGGGTGTTCTTATTCCCAGTAACCTTGCTCCTTAGTATGCTGCAAACCCCTTATCTTCCTCCAAGTCATCCTGACTACACCACCATCTCTCTCTCACTCCTTCGCCTTCTTCAGGGGTCAGTAAGCTCCTGCATCTCCGTCTTCCTCAAAATCAGTTTCTCTCTCCCTCACTCCTAGGGGCCGGTAAGCTTGAAAAACAGCTCCGTCTTCCCCGGACATCCTTATCCTAGAGGTCGGTAAGCTTGTGGACAGCCCCGACTACCTCGCAACCTTCTCCTTTCCTCTCACACCTGATCTTCCTAATCCTATGCCTGGACACGGGCAGAAACGTTCCCGTCCTCGTTGCGCCAGCCGCATCCGTCGCTGCCTCGCTGCCCTCCGCGACGCTTTCCAGGCTCATTCCCGCGTGGAAGAACGTCGTTCTCCTACTTCCTCCTCCTCGGCACCTAAAGCCATCGTAAGATCGTTGGTCGTCATCCCTCCAGGTTCCTGCATCCCGCTGCCTCACCAGGACCTCTTGACCGCACCTTCCTCCACACCTTCCACTCCTCCTAAACGCTCACCCACTGAGGAAGATGACGACGACGTCATCTTCATTGAAGATGATGAGTCATTCTTCCCGGTGACACCTCCTTCCAAACGCCCTCTCGCCGAGGGTGATCTAAGACGAGACCTGGGATTCTAGACCATGTCGACCTTCCTCTCCTTTTCCCTCTTCCGTTCCTCACCACCCTGAAGATGGGACACTTCCATACCTAAAAAAAAGTCATCAGACCGAACACGCGGCCCAGCGTGTCGAGGCATCCATCTGTGTCTATCTCAACAGGCGTCTCTGCAGGCGACAGTTCCTAGCGAAACCGGCCACCACTACCAGGGCCTCGGTTCCTTTAGAACCGGCTTCAGCATGAAATTACGGTTCCCTTCGAGCCTTCTAAGAAGAAGCTACGGTTCCCCTCTAACCTCCAACGTCCAGCATGAAGCTACGTTTCTCCTCGAAATAGCTTCCACCAAGAAGCTACGGTTCCCCTCGAACCGGCTTTCACCGAAAAGCTATGGTTCCTCTCGAACCGGCTTCCAGAACGAGCATCGCAGCTGCAACCTCATCTTTAGATCAAGTCGGGACAGAATCAACATCCTCAACACCCCGGCTTGTATCAAAAGAAACTATAAATATAAGTTTTAATGTTGAGTTTAATATTTGTTTCTTATTTCTCATTAAATATTATTCTGAACCACGCTGAAAAATTTATATAATTTCAATAAATTTATATTATTTCCAATCACAATATGCAGAAGTATTTGGACAATGGTATATTTTCATAGTCTTATTTTATCATTAAAAAATGCGCATCCTATTCAAAGGAAAATTATTATAGAACATTTCGTTGAAAATTGTGTCGTTTTTTCATAAATTTAAATGGATCATTTTCAATTTAATTTTTTACGATTTAAACAAAAAATGCGCATTCTAGCGTAAAGTGATTCTAATCAAATTTAAAAATATAATTTAGGCGAAAAAGGTTGTTAAATAAAACTTTATTGTAGCTTGTGTCCTTTCTCCAATAAGGTAATTTTTTTATTTTTAATATATTTTTGAATCCAGAATTTATTACAAAGTTTTAGATATTTTTTTATTAAACAACTTTTGTCTTTTAATTTTTTTAGTCTCTTGTGATGTTTTTCAAAAAATTTAATTTTTTTATTTTGAATGTTATTTTTACGATTTAAACAAAACTACAAGTCCCATAGAAAAGTCAATAATGACAAATTTGTAGATGTTTTCAGGTTGCGAAATTTTGTTTTATTCATTTTTTTCCTATCTTGAATAGTTTGAACGCAAAATGAAATTTTTTATTTTACATGATTTTTTGCACGATCAAAATTTAAATTTTAAACTTTTCTCCAAAATTGAAAACGTTTTCATAAGAATCGCTTAGGTCTTTCAAAAATTAACGCTTTTCTTATCTTTAATTTCTTTCATGTCATTCGTTGTTTGACTGAAAATGTTCATATGAGTTTTTGGGCATGGGAGGGGGGGAGAGGAAATGTTATAACTGATCATTGTTTTTATTCGAAAAAACTATACAGACAGACCATCAAACACCTTCGTAAACATCGTTTTTTTTGTTTCGGGAGACTCAAAAGAACGCAATTTGTAAGCAATGCTGCACGAATTGATATTGATACAGATTCCTCGTGTTTTGTGTTTTCTATCCTAAAAAAACAGAAATAGTGGATAAAAATTTTTAATTTGAAAAAATAAAAAAGATTGGACATTTTTCGTAGACTCTTTTCCATGTTCACAGAAATTCGGTGATCTTAGTTAAAATCTTTTCCATGATGATAAATAATTTGTTTGCATGTATGTACGTATATATTTACAAATAAATTCGTGAGCATAATATAGTAGCAATAAAATTAATCAATAATACGAAAAAATTAAGGAAATTTATACGTATTGATTGATTTCATACATGAGGCATACAGTTTAATGAAATTTATTTAGCCATATATTCTGGCTTAGATCACTCGGATGAAACTTTCAAGAAGGCGGATATTTAAAATAATTGCGACGTTGAGAAGCATTTGATGTTGTAAAGGACCCCGCACTAAATGTATGGGAAAATGGCTTTCGGTGGACTTAGCTGAAACTTTGTAATTTTTAAGGTTATAAGTGTCGGATTAAATATACGTAAAAAAATCCAAAAAATGGACAGTTTTAGCGCTATGCGGCGCTAAGCGCTCAAGATCAGTGAATAAAACGAATTACAACAGATTTTGTTACAAAAGCGATGTCAAAATAAAAATCACGGTTCAGATCGTGGTATAGTGCGCACATACCGATAATAACATTCTGCCTTTCGCAAGAGGATTGAACGCTAAGCGCCCAAGATCAGCGAATAAAATCAATCCTAGTAACTTTAGCGACAAAAGCGATGTCACTATAAGAATCTCGCATCAGAAAGTAATCAGTAAAATGTTCAGCCAAACCAATGAGTTATATTGCGCGCTTTTCGAAACGATCAAACGCTGAGCGCCCAAGATTTGAACTTGACTAAGTAATTACTTTTTTAAAGACAGAAATGGTATCCAAAGTAACATTAGTAACTTGTGCGCACATTGATAATAACAGTGTACCCTTCGCCAGAGGGTCGTACGCTAAGCGCCAATGATCATCGAATAGAACCAATCCTAGTAGCTTTAGCGACACAAGCGATGTCTGTATAGGAAACACGCATCAAGAAGTGGTCAGTAACATGTTTGTCTGTCATTTCTTTTGTGAAAGGCTTTTGAAAAAGTTATTTCTTAGTCAAGTTCAAATCTTTTGCGCTTAGCGTTTGCCCGTTCTGAGAAGCGCGCTATATGAGTCAACGGCGTTGACTCATATTGTCATTGGTTTGGCTAAACATTTTACTAGCCATTTCTTGATGTGTGTTTCGTATACAGACATCGCTTGTGTCGCTAAAGCTACTAGGATTGGTTCTATTCGCTGATCATGGGCACTTAGCTATCGGCCCTCTGGCAAAGGGTACACTGTTATTATCGATCTGCGCACTAGTTACTAATGTTACTTTGGATACCATTTCTGTCTTTAAAAAAGTAATTACTTAGTCAAGTTCAAATCTTGGGCGCTTAGCGTTTGATCGTTTCGAGAAGCGCGCAATATAACTCATTGGTTTGGCTAAACATATTACTGACTACTTTCTGATGCGTGACTCTTATAGTGACATCGCTTTTATCGCTAAAGTAACTAGGATTGGTTTTATTCGCTGATCTTGAGCGCGACATTTAGTTACCTCAAGCATAGTCATTCTAAGGTACTAAATTAGAACAGCTCCTAATACCAACAATTTACCACTAACATTTTAAAAAAGATTTTGCCCAAAAAGTTCGCATAATATGTAGAAATATAACTATTTAGAAAGCAAACTAATTTATTTCGTATCTACGAAAATGGAAAATTCAAGACATCGTAAAATCCATGAAAAAAAAAAGGAAAAGGAATAACTATTCCAGAGAAAATATTAAAGTAAGGAAGAGTTCAACTGAAATGTTTAGATATCTTTTTATTCTTTTTTTAACAAATCCATCAAAACCCTAGAGTTTTTTTTCGTTATAAAAGCGCTATTGGATTACTAAAAAATTTTGCTGGTCTTTTGAGCACACATAAGAGTTGATGCCACTGAGAAAGAAGATGCTATTAAATCAATAGTCAGTGTAGTTATTTGCAGTTGTTCCTAATGGCTTTATATTAGCTAGAACAGCATGGCAATTAATGATCAAAAAAATTCCAATAGAAATATGTCAGGAAATGTTAATGTACAACTCTCCCATCTAAATATAAGAAAGAACAATATTGAAATTTTAAATAGCGAAGAATGCAAAACTTGCATCACAGTTGCTAAATTCTAAACAATGAAGACCCTGGATTACTGTAAATCGTAGTATATATCCGGGCCAGCATACCGCGAAAGGTAAAAGTAAAACATTAGATTCAAAAAACTACATCATCTTACGAAACCTGAACGAAAATTTCCAAAATTGATGGCATTTTTTAGACATATATTATCATTAAAATAAGACCTACAAATTAAACAAAAGCTCTCGCCCCGAATCATAGCCGAATAAGTTCTTCTATTTTCAAGAGTAAAGGACAGAAGAAGAAAATATAAAAAAAGTCATTAATTCTTTAACTTTTCTAAAAAAAAATTTGCATTTATCAGACATAACGTTTTGACAAAAACGACATGTAGCACACACAATGTTCTAGAAAAAGTAGACCTTTAAATTAAAAAAAATTCTCTGTTTCAGCCAACCCTAATGTACAATATTGATTTGAAGAAGGGTCAAACCTTGAAAAAGTAAAATGACTGATATGTATATATAACACATTTGGGTATGAACATCCAAAACTAATCAAATATTACACAAGTATGGATACAGAGAAATAGGGATATAACAAAAAAAGAAATTTTTAATAGAATATGTCTTTATTTTTAATAGTGAAGCATGATTGACATGTGTTTCAAATAACGAATACTTTAATCAAAAACTGTTTCCAATGAATGCAGACCGTACAAAAACAGTTAAATCAGCCAAACGTTAATTGAATTAATTAGGTGGAAAGAGAAATCTGATGATAAACCTTTATCGCGGATCCAATGGCTAAAAGTAGTGCTGTGTGCTTCAACTAGTTAATCGTTTAACAAATGCGAAACAAACAAAAATTGGTAAATTAGCCACTGTTAAATATATTAAATTCAGCTAACACGAATAAACGATCAACACAAATAATTGAACGCGATCATTTCCGCACTTCAGGTGACTAATGATCGTGTATTTGTGATAGCTGACTTCATTCAAGTAACCCATTTTTGTTTGTTTGGGTGGTTTCTCTACTCTGTGTTGCATTGTTCATTGGCTGTTAACTTCCTCTCCACCCTGGTGTTCTGGTAATATATTTTAGTAAGGTTTATCACAATTTGCTTGAGGTTGAGATGGATATGCCACTTGAGGTTGAGATGGATATCCTACTGGAGATGGATATGCGACTTGAGGTTGAGATGGATATCCGACCTGAGGTTGGGATGGATATCCGACCTGAGGTTGAGATGGATATCCGACCTGAGGTTGAGATGGATATCCTACTGGAGATGGATATCCGACTGAAGGTTGATTACAGTCAACTGGTGCAGATACAGATCCTCCTGAGATTGCGAACAATGAACAAATTATTCAAACATTAAAAATGATTTTAAAAATATATTTAAATTATACTTGCCAATGAAAACCATAAGGGTGAACAGTAGAGCAGCAAAGGAGAACTTCATTTTCGCTAAACCAGGAGGTTGATTCTTCTAGAATTGTCTTCTGAATGATGAATTCTAAGAAGAATTCTAGCTATTATATACCCCCGATTCCGTATACATCATAATTTATTGCGCGTATTAAGAAGGTTTGGGGGAAGAAGGTTATTGATTCTTGCACATGCCTAGGCTTCGAGAGTCTTAAAAAACGTGCATTGTATTTATTTTGGAAACATACATTCATTTGTGTCCCTGGGTCAATTTCAGATACTATCTCTCGTAATCTAAACGAAAAAGAAATGTTATCAATTAATAATAAAATTCTGCTCATTTGATAAGAGAAAAGTGGACCACTAAAGTCTCTTAGAACATTACTAATACAATAGTGGATAACCACTAATTGCATACAAGGGATGATACCCAACTCTAATTTTCTACCTAATTTATCAAAGGCTGCTTTTTCAAATTACTACCCGAAAATTCAGCTACTTTTTTATTTTATAATGTAGAAACTGCTAGACGATTTTATTATTTAAATAATTTCTAAATAGTAAAAAATATCCTAATAATTTTATTGGTTGAAAGTGTGAATTAAAATCATCATTTATAAGTATTATTTTTAACTACGTCTTCAAAATATGAAGTAATATTATTAATCAAAAGTATTAAGTGAAATTATTAAATAAAATTAATTTTAAAACTCTTAAACAAAAATTCATCCCAAAAAACGAAATTATATTTTTGCATAATTTATAACTGATGCTATATGGTTTGATATTGATATTGATATTTGAAACTGATACGTAGTGATTGATTTCAAACATGAAACGTACAATTTAATGTCGTTTATTTAGATATGTATTCTGGTTCAGTTAACTAGGATCAAACATTCAAGAAGGCGGATATTTACAATAATTGCGACATTAAGAAATATTTGATGTTGTACATTTACGCATTACATTCTTCTCTTAATAAAAATGTAAATTTTAATTTATCTATTTCATAACGATTTTATGATTTAATAAAAGAAACTAATCACTTATCCTAATCTTTGTAAAAAAAACATTAGAATAGGCTTTTTATCTTAAGTTTTAACCATTTTTATTTTTAGAATATTTGGCGTAAAATCTGTTGCTAAATTTATACTCATCAAACACTAAATTGTAAAAAATAGTAGCCTTTGGTTTTTGTAATTAAAAAAAAACATGGAGAATCAGTATGCTTGCATCTTTTAAGGAATTAAATGTCAATGGAATTTATTGTTATACTTACCAAATCTTCTTCCCCTGTATAAGAATTGTATATAAATTTGCACCATGTATTAAAATGTAAAAACGATACATTTAACACTTTCTCCAATTAATGAAAAGAAAAAAATATTTTTAAACTTGTGAATGGTTTGCACCACCTCCGCCAAAACAATTTATTTACAATGTCCTGCTCCAAAATAAAAAAAAATATTGAAAAATTTAATTTATTATTTATAAATTTAATTTCTGTTTAATTTATTTTAAGAGGCAAACCGAGGTAACTAACATAAATTATACATTTATATTACATTATATAAAGTGTGTATACAAATAGCATGAAATTGATTCCTTTTTTAAAATAGCTGACCCGAAAATTAAAAAATACACAATACTCGAAATTTTTCTAAGATGCTGACGAAGCGATTTTTTCGAACGCTAAATCCGAATTTTTGGTCAAAATTGCGATTTTCAAAATGGCTGTCACCAAATTTAATTAATGCACATTTATTGAATTTTTCCCAGAAGATACTTACTAAGGGGGTTTCAGGCTTGCTGGTTACGAAATTCAAATAAAATATCCAATTTGAAAATGGCTGACATGAACTGAAAAATGCACAATATTCTGACTTTTCTAACATTAAAAAGATTGACTGAAAGTCATAAAATGCACTAAGCCTGAACGTTTTGATCAGATTAGACTTAAGATCTTTTTGCGTAGTTGAATCCAAAATTGATTTCAAAATGGCCGAATTCAGCATTTTCTACCCAAAGTTTCAAAAATGTACAACATTTTGACTTTTTCACAACATGCTGACAAACTAATTTTTTTGGTTGGGGGTCACTGAATCTAACCTTGAAGTATAACGATTTTTAATTTCAAAATAATTGACACATAACTAAAAAAATTGTACATTACTTCGACATATTTAAAGTATGAACATGAAGGATAACTGGTTCGGAAGTTCAAGAAAAATTGCTAACATCAAAAAACAATACTCAGATTTTTTGTACAAGATTTTTTCAAGTTTAGCAGAATTTTGTATTTATGTTTGCATCCAGATTTAGAATCAGTTTGTGAAATTAGCTTAGCTTTTTTACTTTTCACGTTATTTCATTTTGAAAAGTAAAAAAAAATATTTCATAAAACCTGATTCATTTTTATTCTTAAATCCAAAACTCAAATAATGTGTAATGTACTCTTGTAAGCCGCTGGGCGATCATGCACGTTTGCTGTGCCTCATGTTAACACTTAGACCCTTTTGGTTTGTTAAATGGTTCACTCATATCACTCTGTAAACTCAAACGTGGGCGTCTGTGGCATTTTATTTTGTAAAACTGTTATGCCAATTTCGAATTTCAAACGTTGGCTCTTTTGATTTATTAGGCTTCCAGATATTGAGGCTTAGGGCCTTTTGGTTGCAAATGTTGGGTCTTATTATCTTTTTGAATTCAAAACTTTGCCCCTCTACTAATCCAAATGTTTGCGCTTATGCCCTTTTAAATGTCAAGCTGTGGGGCTTATGATTTCTTGATGTGCCAAATGTTGATAGTTGTGCCCTTGTTATTGCTAAATGTTGGCGTTCACGTCCTGTCAGATTTTCAAACTTTGGCCCGTATATCTTTTTGGTTTGTTCGATTTTCCCCATTATGCCTTTTAAATTTTTAAACTTAAAAGCTTATTCGCTGTTGGTTTGCAAGATATTAACGCTCAAGACATTTGGAATTCTAAACTTTAGCGCTTATGCCGTTTCAATGTATAATATTTTCCCACTTTTGGTTTTCCAAACAATAGCGCTCATACCTAGCCAATGCTACATGTTCCAAGTATTTTCGAGTCTTTATCCGCATCTTTTACTGTCCTTCTTGATGCAGCAGTTGCTAGTTTCAGCTCCGGTTTTGGTCCTATATATTTCATTTTATTGCCCATTTTCTGCACGTGGCAGCTTGAAGCCTTTATTTATACTTTATTTCTAAAAGATTTTTGGATTTCTGGTGTCATCTAATGTCAAAAATCTTAAAAGCTTTTTAATTATTTCATTCAAATATTGCAAATTTTAAAAAAATGTGCTACAATTCCTCAAGTATGGATTTGAAATTACTTTTGAAAGGAATAACCATACCAGAGAAAAAACTAAAACTAGGAAAAGTTAAACGGAAATTTTGAGATATCTTTTTATTAATTTTCAAACAAAATACTCAAAGACCTGGAATTTTTGTTCATTATAAAAACGCTATTAGACTACTTCAAAAAAATTCCTGGCCTTTTGAGCGCTCATAAATGTCAATGCCACTGAAAAAAGTTGCTATTGCAGCAACAACTAACAAAAATTATTTGCAGTTCTTACTAAGAGTATCCTATTAACTAGTTTAGCATTAAAATTGATGCTAAGCTGGATTTTATTTAACGTGAAAACTTCAGGAATTGTAAGTCTACAGCTCTCAATTAAAAAGGAATGGTATTCAAATTCTAAAGAGAGAAGAGTACAAATCTTGCCTCACAACTGATACGATTTTAATTGACGAAGGCTTTTGCTTTCTCAAACTTGTAATCCATATCCTGGCAAACATATCGCGAAAGATAAAGTATAATATTTAACACGGAAAATTACATAATCTCACCGAACCTGAAGAAAAATTCCCCAAATTGACAGCTTCTCTTGTTTAAACATCCTAAAATTCATGAACATTTCAATCAAAATCTGACAAAATCATACATCTTTCGGAGATTAGTTCTTTTAAATTAAAAAAAAAAACATTTGTTTTCATTTTTCGACATTAGTCAATAAAAATAAAGGCTATAAATTCCAGCAGAAAAAAATCATCAAGGCATAAAAATGCATCACACACGAAACAAATCTTGCCCCTTTTGCCGTTTAAAATTTTAAAAAAACCTGCGATAGCTAGATTATATATATCAGACTTAACGTTTTGAGAAAAACTAGGTGTAGCATAAACGAAGATTTAGACAAAGTGGACTATTGAAAGTAAAAAAAATATTCGTTGTCAGCCAACCCGAATATACAATTTTTACTCAAAGAAGAAGGGTGCTACGGAGTGATCCAATGCAGGATAACGTAATACGGTATAAGTATATAATACATAACTGTGGATACAGAGAAACAGGGATATAAGAAAAAGGGATTTTCAACAGAATACGTATTTATTTTCAACAATAAAACATGATTTATGCAAATTTCAAATAACGAACATCTTACTTAAAAACAGTTTCAAAAGAATGCTGAACAGTGAAATCAGTTAATCGTTAAGTGAATGAAATGGGTGAAGCGAAACATGTTTTGGTAAACCTTTATTGTGGATCCAATGGTCAAAAGTAGTGCTGTGTGGTTTAACTAGTTAATCGTTTAGCATATGCAAAACAAATAAAAATGGTAAATTAGCCACTGGTAAATCTGTTGAATTCAGTTACCAAGAATAAACGATCAACACAAATAATTGAACGCGATGATTTCCGTAATTCAGGTAATTAATGATCGTCGATTGGTGATATGTGACTTTATTCAATTGACCTATTTTTGGTCGTTTGAGTGGTTTCTCTACTTTGTGTTGCAGTGTTCAATAGCTGTTATCTTTTACTCCGCCCTAGTATCCTATCAATACATCCTAATAAGGTTTGTCACAATTAGCTTGAGGTTGGGATGGATATGCGACTTGAGGTTGAGATGGGTATCCTGCTGGAGACGGATATGCGACTTGAGGTTGAGATGGATATCCGACTGGAGATTGAGGTGGATATCCGACTGAAGGTTGAGGTGGATATCCTACTGGAGATGGATATCCGACTGAAGGTTGATTACAATCAACTGGTGCAGATACAGATCCACCTAAGATAAAAGACAGCGGAAAAAAATTTTGAAAATATTAAAAATGATTTTACAAATGGGTTTAAGTTATACTTACCAATGAAAACCATAAGGGTGAACAGTAGAGCAGAAAAGGAGAAATTCATTTTCGTAAAATCAGTAGATTGGTTCTTCTAGAACTGTCTTCTGAATGGTGAATTCTAAGAAAAATGCTAGCTATTATATACTCTCTATCACCATATACACCATGATTTATTGCGCGTATAAATAAGGTCTGGTGGAAGAAGGATATTGATTCTTGCACATATCTAGGCTTTGAGAGTCTTAAAAATTGTCATCGTATTTATTTCGTAAACATGTAAACATTTTTATTCCTGGGGCAATTTCAGATACTAGCTCTCTTAATCGGAACGAATAAGAAATTTCATGAATTACTGATAAAATTGAACTTATTCAATTAGAGAAAAGTGAACCACTAATGTTTCTTAGAACATCACTAATACAATAGTGGATAACTACTAATTGCATACAAGGGATGATCCTCAACTCTTATTTTCTACCTGCTTTACCAAAGGCTGCTAGACGTTAAAGATAAATTTAAGTATTTTTGTTGGCTTAACAATTTCTAAACATTAAACAATCTCTTAATAATTTTTTTGGTTGAAAATATTAATTAAATTCATCATCTAAAAGTGTTATTTGAAATTATGAATATAAAGCATTAAGTGATATTATTAATCAAAAGTATTAAGTGAAAATATTAATCACAATTAATTTTAAAATTCTTAAACAAAAATTTATCCCAAAATACGGAATTATATTTTTGCATCACAATTTTTAACTGCTGCTGAACGGTTCGATATTGGAACAGATTTTTCGTGTTTAATGTTTCTATGTTGAAATAAAAAAAAATAGTTGCTAAGGATTTTGAATTTGAAAAAAAAAAAGTGTGGACATATTTTGTAGAAACTTTTCTTTGTTCGCCGAAATCCGTTGATTTTAGTGCAAATCTTCTTCATGATGATAGATACTTTGTTTGCATATACTTATACATTTAAATATTCATTTCTAAACATAATATAGCGGCAATAAAATTAATCAATAATACGCAAAAAGGAACGAAACTGGTACGTAATGATTGATTTGAAACGTGACACTTACAGTTTAATGGCGTTTATTTAGACAATATATATGTATTCTGGTTTAGATCACTGGCATGAAACTTTTAAGAAGGCGGATATTTACAATAATTGCGACATTGACAAATATTTGATCTTGTAAATTTACGCGTTACATTATTTTCTTAATAAAAATGTCAATTTCAGTTTGTCAATTTCATAACGATTTCATGATTTTATAAAAGATACTAATCACTGGTCCTAATCCTTGAAAAAAAAAACGATCAGCATACGCTTTGTCTTAAGGTTTAACAATTTAAATATTTAGAATGTTTGAAGTGAAAATTGTTTTTAAATTTATACTTATTAAACGCTGAATTAAAAAATAGTAGCCTTTTGGTTTTTTTCATTAATAAAAAACCTGGAGAATCAGTATTTATGCATCTTGTGAGGAATTTAATTCACAAGCAAAAAATACGCAATACCCAAACTTTTTTGTGAAATGCTGACAAAGCGACTTGTTGAATTGTTAAATCCGAACTTTGAGTCAAAATCGCGATTTTTAAAATGGCTGACACAAAATTTAAACAATGCACAATTATTGGATTTTTCGCAGAAGATGCTCACAAAGGACGTTTCAGGTTTGCTCGTTTCGAAATTTGAATAAAATATCCAAGTTGAGAATGACTGGTATCCAATTTCGAAATGATTCACACATAACTAAAAAAATGTAGTTTACTTTGACGTTTTTAAAGTATAAACATGAAGGATAACTGGTTCGGAAATTTAAGTAAAAATTGATTAATTCAAAAAACAATACTCGGATTTCCTTGCGAGATTTTTTCAAGTATATCAGAATTTTGTATGTATTTTTGCATCCAGAATTTTAATTAGTTTGTTTCATTAGCTTAACGCTTTTAGTTTTGATGTTTTTTTATTTTTCAAAGTAAAAAAAACATTCCATAAAACTTAATTAATTTTTCTTCTCGAACGCAAAACTTAAAAAATTTGTAATACACTTTTGTAAGAAGCTAAGAGATCTTGAAAAATAGCTGTCAATCTTATGTGACATCTATTTCTTGCCGAATCTGTATATCAAACTTTTTTCACATTAATTGACGATACTTTCCTACTAATATTTTCGGAGGGCACGAAACGAAAGTTAATGCCAAGACACTATTTGTCCCATCTATCTTTTGGTCCATTATTCTATGAAGATTTAAAAGTAACTTTTTCCTTTCTTTATTATTTCTTTAAAAAGATTTTGTTGAAAATACGTGTTATTTTGAACCTGTGTAGCGCATGCTTTATTGTTAAAAGACAAATATTATCCATTGAAAATTGTTTGGAAAAATTGCTAGTTGCTTATTACATTAGGTATAAGCGGCAATATTTGGCAAAACAAACGGGTATGATTACCAACATTGGACACATCAAATAGGCATAAGGGCAAAAGTTTTAAATTTGATAAGTGCTTGACTACCAACCTTCAGCAAATTACCATGTGTATACATATGAAACCGGTATTGCCATTTAGCGGCCAGTAGGCATACTTGTAGGCACTGTCGGAACTTACCATTTGTGCTAATTGGCGTATTGTCATCTG